>NC_084630.1:6930896-6973548 GCF_033978795.1 Nerophis ophidion | reverse complement strand
TTTGTGAGGACTTTATGACCCTCTGAGTCAGAGGTGGGTAGTAACACGCTACATTTACTCCGTTACATCTAGTTGAGTAACTTTTGGGATAAATTGTACTTCTAAGAGTAGTTTTAACGCAACATACTTTTACTTTTACTTGAGTGTATTTATAGAGAAGAAACGCTACTTTTACTCCGCTCCATTTATTTACATTTAGCTCGCTACTCGTTACCGATTTTTATCGATCTGTTAATGCACGCTTTGTTTGTTTTTTTCAGACAGACCTTCAAAGTAGGATCTATCACATGTCTGCGTTTCCCCAATCAAATGCAGTCACTGTCGACGTTTGACTTCGTTTCACCAATCAAATGCAGTCACTGCTGAAGTTTGACCCGTTCCATCCATCCATTTCCTACCGCTGATTCCCTTTTGGGGTCGCGGGGGGTGCTGGCGCCTATCTCAGCTACAATCGGGCGGAAGGCGGGGTACACCCTGGACAAGTCGCCACCTCATCGCAGGGCCAACACAGATAGACAGACAACATTCACACTCACATTCACACACTAGGGTCAATTTAGTGTTTCCAATCAACCTATCCCAGGTGCATGTCTTTGGAAGTGGGAGGAAGCCGGAGTACCCGGAGGGAACCCACGCATTCACGGGGAGAACATGCAAACTCCACACAGAAAGATCCCAAGCCTGGATTTGAACCCAGGACTGCAGGACCTTCGTATTGTGAGGCAGACGCACTAACCCCTCTGCCACCGTGAAGCCCAGTTTGACCCCGTTTTACCAATCAAATTCAGTCACTGGTAACGTTTGACTCCGTTTCACCAATCAAATGCAGTCACTGCTGAAGTTTGACCCCGTTTTACCAATCAAATTCAGTCACTGGTAACGTTTGACTCCGTTTCACCAATCAAATGCAGTCACTGCTGAAGTTTGACCCCGTTTCACCAATCAAATTCAGTCACTTGTGACGTTTGACTCCGTTTCACCAATCAAACAGAGCCAGGGGGTCACATGATTAACTGCAGATTTTTTTATTATTTTTTTTTATAAACCTTTATTTATAAATGTCAACATTTACAAACAGTTGAAAATAATAATCTAAGAAAGTACAAAAACAGTACAAAACAGTATAAAAAACGTACAAAACAGCGCGACGGGGGTTGTAAATTCAAATTAACTAAAATATAATGCAAAAAAAAAATTAAAAAATAAAAAAAAAAATATATATATATATATATATATATATTAATAAACAAAGTGCAAAGCCATAGGCTCACTCAATCTCAGTAAATAACTTTGAATTTGGAACACAGCATCATCGTTTTCACAGCTTTTTGGTTTTTAGAGGTAGTGTTTTAATGTAGAGTTCTAAATCTTTTTTAAAGGCACAAAAAAAACAGGTCAGGTATTGAGAAACTTACATTTATGAATATAAAACTTAGCCAATATTTTAATGAGGTTGCAAAAGTAAAATTCATTTTCAATTTTTTTATTCCTGGCTCTGAATTTGTTCATTGCTATTTTTATGTTTTTGTGCATTACTTGTTGCCGTCATTATTAAACGAACAGGTTACTCATCAGTTACTCAGTACTTGAGTAGTTTTTTTCCCAACATACTTTTTATTTTTACTCAAGTAAATATTTGGGTGACTACTCCTTACTTTTACTTGAGTAATAAATCTCTGAAGTAACAGTACTCTTACTTGAGTACAATTTCTGGCTACTCTACCCATCTCTGCTCTGAATCACCTGTTTGTCTGGTTCAGTGCAGCTGGCGTACCACACTGTTATGCAGTACATCAGCAGGCTCTTGACAGGCGAGATGGATGAGATCCAAATACAGAGGCATCAGTGCTTTACGTGGTGTGAAGGTCACCACAAGTTACTGTCCTGTACTTTGTGGTTGAATTACTAGTCGTAGATTTAATACCAATGATAACGATCGGTGTGCAAAGACAATATATTATTGAGTAGAGATCTCTCTAATCCAATTACTACTTACTGCTTGCTCTTACAAGTCAATAACCTGTTTTAACGCTCGACAAGTGCTTGATCTTTCCAAATTGAAACGTGATCTTTGATTCATCCGCCTCCTCTGTCTGCCACCCTCTCTCCCCATGTCTAATTAGAGGGAAATGTCCCACGCTTGGAACAGAGAACATGAGGTATGGCTGCAGGGGTCGCAGCTGGTACCATGCACACGAGCTGGGGGAATAAAAGGGGCTTGAGAAAAGGACCGAAACAGGAAATGGACAGATGAAAGCCGAAGTGGAATAGCGGTCCAGACAGAGGCAGGGGAAGGAATAATGATAAGACTGGGGAGGAAAAGTGTCACCGGGATGGGTAGAAGTGAAACTGATTGGAGGGTGAACAGGAGCGAGATGGAGATTTGCCAGGGGGGGCAGCAGATGTGTATGTCTCCCCTGCTGCTTCGTCAGAAAGACATTCTGCTCAGGCAGACAATGCATGCACAAAAGCAAAGCAAAATAGAAAATAGGTCTCTTTCTCCGGCCTTTTTATTTCAACCCCATAACGCAGGGGTCGGCAAACCAAAAACGTTGAAAGAGCCATATTGGACCACAAATACAAAAAAGTAAATCGGTCTGGAGCCGCAAAAAAATTAAGACTTATTTAAGTGTTATGATGAAGACAACACATGATGTAAGTGGCTAATTAGCTTTATTAGCCTACTATCAAAATGATTGTGTCGCAGGCTGATGCCAATGTTTGTTGACAAAAATGTTGGGTAACACTATAGTGTGGGGAACATACATTCAGCATTAATTCGTTTCTTATTAACATGCACATTAGTAGCATATTGGCTCTTAATTAGTTATTATTGAACAGCTATTAAGGTACGACGCCATCGGCGCCCATGTTAACTACCAAACCGTAACTTAAAAAGGGTTGGCTGAACAGCTATTACGGTACGACGCCATCGGTGCCCATTTCAACTACCGAACTGTAACTTAAAAGGGTTGCCTGAACAGCTATTAAGGTTTGACGCCCATGATAACTACAGAACCGTAACTTAAAAGGGTTGGCTGAACAGCTATTAAGGGACGACACCATCGGTGCCCATTTTAACTACCGAACTGTAAATTAAAAGGGTTGCCTGAACACCTATTAAGGTTCGACGCCCATGATAACTACCGAACCGTAACTTAAAAGGGTTGGCTGAACAGCTATTACGGTACGACGCCATCGGTGCCCATTTTAACTACCGAACTGTAACTTAAAAGGGTTGCCTGAACAGCTATTAAGGTTTGACGCCCATGATAACTACCGAACCGTAACTTAAAAGGGTTGGCTGAACAGCTATTAAGGGACGACGCCATCGGTGCCCATTTTAACTACCGAACTGTAAATTAAAAGGGTTGCCTAAACAGCTATTAAGGTTCGACGCCCATGATAACTACCGAACCGTAACTTAAAAGGGTTGGCTGAACAGCTATTAAGGTACGACGAAATCGGCGCCCATGTTGACAACCGAATCATAACTGGTGCTGCTGCCCAGGAATCATTTTTGGGAATTTTACCCGGAATTCCAACCCTTGATTTTTATAGCCTTTGGTGTGACTCGCCCGGGGTTTGAACTTACGACCTACCGATCTCAGAACGGAAAGTCTAACGACTGGACCGGTAACTAGTAGAACCACGGGTTGCTGACCCCCGACTGAACCTTTCATTTTTGGGGAGAATTTAGATTTTTTCTTGTCAAAGAAGCTGGTCTTATAATACCACTTATTTCCACTTCATGCACAAATTATGCTTACATGAGCCACACGGAACCCTTGATTGTAGCATCCATCCAGCCATCCATTTTCTACCGCTTATTCCCTTTGGGGTCACAGAGGGTGCTGGTGCCTATCTCATCTACAATCAAGCGGAAGGCGGGGTAAACCCTGGACAAGTCGACATCTCATCGCAGTGATTGTACAAACCCAGTTTCATTATGAGTTGGGAAATTGTGTTAGATGTAAATATAAACGGAATACAGTGCCAAAGTAGTTGGGAAAGGGCATGTTCACCTCCTTTTCTTTTAACAACACTCAATAAACGTTTTGGAACTGAGGAAACACATTTTTGAAGCTTTGAAAGTGGAATTCTTTCCCATTCTTCTTTTATGTGGAACTTCAGTCGTTCAACAGTCCGGGGTCTCCGCTGTCGTATTTTACGCTTCATAATGCGCCACACATTTCCCATGGAGACAGGTCTGGACTGCAGTCGTGCCAGGAAAGTACCCGCACTCTTTTTTTTACGAAGCCACGCTGTTGTGACACGTGCTGAATGTGGCTTGGTATTGTCTTGCTGAAATAAGCAGGGGCGTCCATGAAAAAGACGGCGCTTAGATGGCAGCATATGTTGTTCCAAAACCTGTACGTTGTCATGTCTGATCATGTTTTTATTATGGCCATACGACCCTGAGCGTCCCTGATCTTGTTAGTTCTCAAAGCTAAGCAATGTCTGGCCTGGTTAGTACTTGGATGGGAGACTGCCGAGGAATATCAGGTGGTGTTTGACCTTTGAGCTCTTTAAGTTACTGTTTTTTTCACTCCCTTGTTTTGTTTCCATGGTTACCCATTGGTTTCACCTGTTGCTCATTTAGACACACGCACCTGTGTAATCATGTCACTGTTACTTAAGCGTGTCTTTGTTCTGTTGGTCGGCCTGGCGTCATTGTGATCTTTCCTTGCTCTGTGCTGACTTTATTCCTGCCTTGCCAGAGTTTCCTGCTTCATGCCATGCCAAGTAAGTTTTGTTTGATTTATTTTCATAGTCTGTTTATGCGTTGGTTTTGTTTGTTAGCCCAAGTTGTGCCTCCGCTGTGAGCGCTTTTTGTTTGTAACTTTTTGTAGTTAAAATTAAATCGTGTTTCTACCAAAACGCCATGTCCCGAGTAGTTTGTCAGCCTTCCTAGGAGAACGACCCCACAGTGAGCTGCGACCCCCCATCTTGACATACGTACCTTTCAGCATTGATGGTGCCTTCACAGATGTGTAAGTTACCAATGCCTTGGGCACTAATGCACCCCCATACCATCACAGATGCTGGCTTTTGAACTTTGCGTCGATAACAGTCTGGATGGTCCGCTTCCCCTTTGATCCAGATGACACGATGTCGAATATTGCCAAAAAACAATTGGAAATGTTGACTCGTCAGACCACAGAACACTTTCCCACTTTGCATCAGTCCATCTTAGATGATCTCGGGCCCAGAGAAGCCGGCGGCATTTCTGGATGTTGTTGATAAATTGATTTTCGCTTTGCATAGTAGAGCTTTAACTGGCACTTACAGATGTAGCGATGAACTGTATTTAGTGACAGTGGTTTTCTGAAGTGTTCGGAGCCCATGTGGTGATATCCTTTAGAGATTGATGTCGGTTTTTGATACAGTGCCGTCCGAGGGATCGAAGGTCCCGGACATTCAATGTTGGTTTCCGGCCATGTGGAGTGATTTCTCCAGATTCTCTGAACCTTTTGTTGATATAATGAACCGTAGATGTTTAAATCCCTAAAATTCTTGCAAATGCACTTGAGAAACGTTGTTCTTAAACTGTTTGACCATTTGCTCACGCAGTTGTGGACAAAGTGGTGTACCTCGCCCCATCCTTTCTTGTGAAAGACTGAGCATTTTTTGGGAAGCTGTTTTTATACCCAATCATGGCACCCACCTGTTCCCAATTAGCCTGCACACCTGTGGGATAAGTGTTTGATGAGCATTCCTCAACTTTATCAGTATTTATTGTTACTTTCCCAACTTCTTTGTCACGTGTTGCTGGCATCAAATTCTAAAGTTAATTATTATTTGCACAAAAAAATGAATGTTTATCAGTTTGAACATCAAATATGTTGTCTTTGTAGCATATTCAACTGAATATGGGTTGAAAAGGATTTGCAAAGCATTGTATTCCGTTTATATTTACATCGAACACAATTTCCCAACTCATATGGAAACAGGGTTTGTAGCATATCATTGACAATATTATGGTAGTTCGAACAAAGGAAACACGTGCATTCAAAGTCACTTCATGCTTTATATGCAAATCCTTCCTGCCTTTTAAAAAGGGAGGGTTTTTGAAGAAAATGTTCCTGATATCGTCAAAGTGTCACCCTGGGGCTCTTGCATGTACTTTCTCATCCCAGCCTCAATCCCTTTTATCCAGTTTCCGATCTCAGTCTTGTCCCTCTGCTCGGTGTCTCCATGTTAACCCAACTTGTTTGAGCAGACAATCACCTTGCACGGAGTCTCTGTTTTATTTAGCCCTTGTGTGGTGTTCGAGTCGGTGGGACCCGTTTTCATTTTTTATTAAAAGAAAAATGATACAATTAAGAACATATATCAAGCATTTTCTCCCAAAAATCGTTTCTGCATATTATCAATGTTTATTTATATAGCCCCAAATCACAAATGTCTCAAAGGACTGCACAAATCATTACGACTACAACATCCTCGGAAGAACCCACAAAAGGGCAAGGAAAACTCACACCCAGTGGGACGCCAGTAACAATGCTGACTATGAGAAACCTTGGAGAGGACCTCAGATGTGGGCAACCCCCCCCCCCCCCTCTAGGGGACCGAAAGCAATGGATGTCGAGCGGGTCTAACATGATACTGTAAAAGTTCAATCCATAGTGGCTCCAACACAGCCGCGAGAGTTCAGTTCAAGCGGATCCAAGACAGCAGCGAGAGTCCCGTCCACAGGAGACCATCTCAAGCGGAGGCGGATCAGCAGCATAGAGATGTCCCCAACCGATACAGGCGAGCGGTCCATCCTGGGTCCCGACGAGCGGTCCATCCTGGGTCTCGACTCTGGACAGCCAGTACTTCATCCATGGTTATCGGACCGGATCCCCTGCACAAGGAAGGGGGGGGCATAGGAGAAAGAAAAGAAGCGGCAGATCAACTGGTCTAAAAAGGAGGTCTATTTAAAGGCTAGAGTATACAGATGAGTTTTAAGGTGAGACTTAAATGTGGGCCTACCCAGGATGTCGTAGTGGTTTGTGTTTTGGTTTGTGCAGCCCTTTGAGACACTAGTGATTTAGGGCTAAATAAGTAAACATTGATTGAGTGATTGATTTATTGATTGGGTATAAAAACAGCTTCCCCAAAAATGCTCAGTCTTTCATAAGTCCAGACACGGTCAATTTGAAAAATACTTCATTCTCTGGGATGAATAGTGAAGTCCTTCTTTAGCTGCGGTCTTGTTTTATCATATATTGTTGCCTTTTGCACTCGTCAATGTTTACTTTTGTGTGCACATTAAATCAACACAAAATCCTGACTTTGGAGCAATGTTCACAGACTTTAGTATTTGACTCTATATTAGATGCAATGGTTTTCTGTATTGGTCCTCATACGGAAGGTACTTTTTCTTGTTGATGTCTCAAGAAGGGTAGAAATACAAGAACACACACACACACACACACACACACACACACACTGAATGTTTGTTCCAAGCCCTCTATCCATCTCACCGTCTCACAGTGATCTCCGTTCCCTCTTCAAACATTCTCTCTCACACTTACCCTTGCCTGTATTGCCATTGAAGATAAACATAACCAACCTTTACCATCAACCTTTAAATGTTCTGAAACGACAACATGTTTTCTGAAGAGTCTTTTCAAAATCCCCATTTGAAATCTTTCAGCCCATTTGTACTTTGACACAACAGTTCAACACCATGCTTGTACAAATACAGGATACATACAGTAAATACAGAGGAAGCGGAATAGATGTGTGCTATTTAAAAAAAAAAAAAAAAAATTATAAATAAAAAACCATCACATGACAAAAGTGCAGCATAAGTTTTAACACATACTGTAATCGGTTTTCAGTTTGGACCCTTCCTTAGTTTCTGTTTTATTTCATGTCATGCACTTCTATTTTTGTTTTCCATTCATCTCTACTGAGCGCTGGCTCCCTCACCTGTCCCCGATTGGCAATCAGGACACAGCTGTCTCTGGTTACCAATCAGGATGCTCTTTATATGCTCCGGGCTGGACCATTTTCCCTTTTAGCTTGCTATCCCTGCTGCAAGTTATGCCTTTGAAGCTGGCTGAAATGAGCTCTTGCAAAATGCTGAGGTCATGCATGCATGCATTACGAGCATCTTTTGGGAAAAAGGGTGTTGCAAAAACACAACAGAATACAAAACAAAACAGTCAAATTGAGCGAAGTAAGGTGATTTCTCAGTTTGAACTCTCGGTTCAACTTGAGAAGCAGATTTTTCCACAGAAATGTGGCCAACTTTTACTAAACGTGGAGGGGGTCCGGTCCGACGACCATGGATGAAGTACTGGCTGTCCAGAGTCGGGACCCAGGATGGACCGCTCGCCTGTGTATCGGTTGGGGACATCTCTACGATGCTGATCCGACTCCGCTTGGGATGGTTTCCTGTGGACGGGACTCTCGCTGCTGTCTTGGATCAGCTTTGAACTGAACTCTCGCGGCTGTGTTGGAGCCACTATGGATTGAACTTTCACAGTATCATGTTAGACCCGCTCCACATCCATTGCTTCCGGTCCTCTCCAAGGTTCTCATAGTCATCATTGTCACTGGCGTCCCACTGGGTGTGAGTTTTCCTTGCCCTTATGTGGGTTCCTCCGAGGATGTCGTAGTCGTAGTGGTTTGTACAGTCCTTTGAGACATTTGTTATTTAGGGCTATATAAATAAACATTGATTGATTGATTCAAATGCATCTGCTTTGAATGTCGCAGGATATTCACACAATCTTGCCATCTCTGTAGTAGCATAGCTTTTGTCGGTAAACTATGAGGAACAAACGACTGACCATTTCGTCGGCTTTCCCCCCACCCTCGTATCAATTTCTTGCAACTCTCGCATCTTCGGGCCAGTGGTGCAACTTGAATCCCTCCCTGTTAGTGTTGTTACACCCTCCGACAACACACCGACGAGGCATGATGTCTCCAAGGTTCCAGAAAACAGTCGAAAAAACGAAAAATAACAGAGCTGAGAGCCGGTGTTTGTAATGTGTTGGAGAAAATGGTGGCTTTATTACCTGGGTGACGTCACGTTCTGACGTCATCGCTCCGAGAGCGATAAATAAAAAGGCGTTTAATTCGCCAAAATTCACCCATTTAGAGTTCGGAAATTGGTTAAAAAAACATATGGTCTTTTTTCTGCAACATCAAGGTATATATTGACGCTTCCATAGGTCTGCTGATAATGTTCCCCTTTAACAGTTTGAACATCGAATATGTTGTCTTTGTTTCATATTCAACTAAATATGGGTTGAAAATGATTTGCAAATCATTGTATTCCGTTTATTTTTACGTATAAGACAATTTCCCAACTCATAGGGAAACAGGTTTTGTATATCTAGAAAAGGTGGTCGTAAAGAGGTAGGCCTCAAGAAGGTAACAAATACAAGTGTGTGTGTGTGTGTGTGTGAGAGCGAGTTTTTGCAAGGGCACCAGATGTTGAGTTGATGAATGGCTTGCTATGGCAGCACGGGCAGTGTAGTGACACTGAAAACCTTACATCACATGGCTGTCACACACACACACACACACACACTTGCATGCTCTGTTGTGACAGTGCTGGAGTGCACCAGAAGTTAGCACTTATCTATCATCCCCGTCTCTTGTCATCCTCATGTTTTCCCTTTCTAATCCTGCCCTCTCCCGTCTCGTCTTCGTTTTTGTGTCAATTGTGTTCGACCTGCTTTGCCGTTTTTTTTTTTTTTTTTTTTTTTTTTTTCTAGCATCCCTTTTCTTACCGTTAGTCTTTTCTTCTGGTCAAAAGCGTCCTTGTCTTGTTGTGCTCTGTTTATAATAGGCTACTACCAGTTTAATTTAAAAATCTGAACCCTATCCGCCTTATTCACACACATCATTATGTTTCTTCACGATGACATGACAGGACGATAAAAATATCAATATCCTGGGAAGAAACAACAGCTACAGGAAATGTCGTCTGTGCAGTGTGTATTAGTCACAGTGTTTTAATACCGTACTTTACGGGCTATAGAGCGGTATTCAAGCCGCACCCACCGAATATCTATTAGCTGCACCGCACCATAAACTGCAAATATATTCCGTTACGAAATATTTTGTAAATGTTTATTTACATACCTTTTAAAGGGGAACATTATCACCAGACCTAAGTAAGCGTCAATATATACCTTGATGTTGCAGAAAAAAGACCAAGTATTTTTTTAACCGATTTCTGAACTCTAAATGGGTGAATTTTGGCGAATTAAACGCCTTTCTGTTTATCGGTCTTGTGGCGATGACGTCAGAACGTGACGTCACCGAGGTAATAAAGCCGCCGTGGTCTCAGCTCTGTTATTTTCCGTTTTTCCGACTATTTTTTGGAACCTAGGATACATCATGCCTCGTCAGTGTGTTGTCAGTGGGTGTAACAACACTAACAGGGAGGGATTCAAGTTGCACCACTGGCAAGAAATCTGCCGCCAGACCCCCATTGAATGTGCCGGACTGTCTGCACATTTTACCGGCGGTGCTACGACAGACATGGCACAGAGATGTATGGATAACCTGCAGATACATTTGCAACGATGAAGTCAACGAAATCACAAAGGTGAGTTTTGTTGATGTTGTTGACTTATGTGCTAATCACACACATTTGTTTGCGGCATGACTGCCAGCTAATCGATGCTAACATGCTAGGCTAATCGATGCTAACATGCTATTTACGCTAACTGTATGTACATTTGAAACTAGATACCCACATTTAATGCAAAACAAACACTTACCAATCGACGGATTTAAGTTGCTCCAGTGTCACAGGATGCGAAAGTCCTGATCGTTTGGTCCGCACATTTTACCGGCGATGCTGATAAGGCAGCCATGCTATGGGCCACTTCATTAGGTACACCCATGCTATGGCCGAATAGCGTCAATAGCTATTCGCGCAATAGCTTCAGTTTGTTCTTCAATTTCGTTTTCGCTATCTGTCTCCATACTCCAACCATCTGTTTCAATACATGCGTAATCTGTTTAATAGCTTAAACCGCTGAAATCCGAGTCTGAATCCGAGCTAATGTCGCTATATCTTGCTGTGCTATTTGCCATTGTTTGTTTACATTGGTAGCACTGTATGACGCCACAGGGAAATTGATAGTCGCATCGCAAATAGCGAAAATCAAGCACTTTAAAGCTTGTTTTAAGGATATTCCAGGAGATGTGAAATTTAGAAAAAACTTTGAAAAATAAAACAAGTACCGGGAACTGATTTTCATTGTTTCTAACCCTTTTGAAATTGTGATAATGTTCCCCTTTAATTGTTTCCAACTTGTGCCTGTCGCACGACAGTAAAACGGATGATAAGACAAAACAGATGTCATCGTCATAAACCCACTAGCTGCTGAAGCCAGCTCTCCAATCTCCTAAACAGCCTCAATAACTCCCCGGTCACAATTTGGTGAATTTACGAAATAAAAACAATACCAAAAAAAAAGAAATGCCTCTGTAAATTAATAATACGATAGAATGAACAAATATGCATGCATGGAACAATTTGGTAAGAAGGAGTTGTTTTAGTTATGTTGTAAAACTAATAAACGTTGCTGGGAGTGATGAATGAAGAATCCTTTTGAGCAGAAACGCTATGGACGAATAGTGGACGAAACGGGATTTGCACACTTTCGGTTCAAGGCACGAAATAGGAAGCACATTTTCAACCCACAGTACCTAAAGTGTGCAAACTTTTCCAGAGATGGCGCCATAGCCAGACGATGACACACCCTCCTGTCGGTGTAGTATGAAAAGTATTTTTTTAATCCAAAACAAATGTCTGTTAGCGAAAAAAAATCAATAAATTAGTCAAACCGTTTTGTAAGCTGCAGGGTTCAAAGTGTTGGAAAAAAGAAGCGAATAACAGTCTGGTAAATGCTGTCTGAAAATCCAGGACAGTATTTTTACTTCATGACCATTTTGCCTTTTCTCTTCACAGAACACTGTACAAAATAAGGCAGATAAACTTAAAACTTAAAATTAAAATATGTTGGGTTTTTTAATTGGCGTATTCCTAGCTTTCTGCAAAAAAACTGTCCATCAAAACATGTACATCCACAGCAGATCGCCCCTTCATACTAACTGACTTAGTGACTTAAAAAAAAAAAACTGGTTTGTCATTCAGAAGACATGATTACATCCACACTTAAGGGATGTTATGGGTTTGGTTTTATCCTACTTCTTTTTAAAATTAGATTATTGTTATGTTTCCGGGGGGAGTAGACGGCACAGACCACAAGAGGGCATAGTAGCTTTGAGTTTTAACTTGCACTTACAGATGCAGATGAACTATAATTACTGACAGTGGTTTTCTGAAGTGTTCCTGAGCCCATGTGGTGGTATGCTTTACACACTGATGTTGCTTTTTGATGCAGTTCCGCCTGAGGGATCGAAGGTCACGGGCATTCAATGTTGGTTTCCAGCCTTGCTGTTTACATGCAGTGATTTCTCCAGATTCTCTGAACCTTTTGATATTACACAGCATTGATGGTGAAATCCTTAAATTCCTTGCAATAGCTAGTTGAGAAATGTTGTTCTTAAAACAAATTGCTCACGTATTTGTTTACAAAGTGGTGACCCTCGCCCCATCCTTGCTGTGAATGACTGAGCAATTCATGGAAGCTGCTTTTAGACCCAATCATGACACCCACCTGTTCCCAATTAGCATGTGTACCTGTGGGATGTTCCAAATAAGTGTTTGATGAGCATTCCTTCCTGAGTCTTTTTTGCCACTTGTGCCAGCTTTTTTTAAACATGCTGCAAGCGTCAAATTCCAAATGAGCTAATATTTGCCCAAAAATAACAAAGTTTACCAGTTTCAATGTAAATTAGCTTGTCTTTGCAGTCCATTCAATTGAATATAGGTTAAAAAGGATTTGCAAATCTTTGTATTCTGTTTTCATTCACCATTTACACAACGAGCCAACTTCACTGGTTTTGGGTTTTATAGAATGAACTGATTATTACAAATCCATCCATCCATCATCTTCCGCTTATCCGAGGTCGGGTCGCGGGGGCAACAGCCTAAGCAGGGAAACCCAGACTTCCCTCTCCCCAGCCACTTCGTCTAGCTCTTCCCGGGGGATCCCGAGGCGTTGTCCTGGGTGTCCTGGGTCTTCCCCGTGGCCTCCTACCGGTTGGACGTGCCCTAAACACCTCCCTAGGGAGGCGTTCGGGTGGCATCCTGACCAGATGCCCGAACCACCTCATCTGGCTCCTCTCGATGTGAAGGAGCAGCGGCTTTACTTTGAGTTCCTCCCGGATGGCAGAGCTTCTCACCCTATCTCTAAGGGAGAGCCCCGCCACACGGCGGAGGAAACTCATTTCGGCCGCTTGTACCCGTGATCTTATCCTTTCGGTCATGACCCAAAGCTCATGACCATAGGTGAGGATGGGAACGTAGATCGACCGGTAAATTGAGAGCTTTGCCTTCCGGCTCAGCTCCTTCTTCACCACAACGGATCGATACAACGTCCGCATTACTGAAGATGCCGCACCGATCCGCCTGTTGATCTCACGATCCACTCTTCCCTCACTCGTGAAAAAGACTCCTAGGTACTTGAACTCCTCCACTTGGGGCAGGGTCTCCTCCCCAACCCGGAGATGGCATTCCACCCTTTTCCGGGCGAGAACCATGGACTCGGACTTGGAGGTGCTGATTCTCATCCCGGTCGCTTCACACTCGGCTGCGAACCGATCCAGCGAGAGCTGAAGATCCCGGTCAGATGAAGCCATCAGGACCACATCATCTGCAAAAAACAGAGACCTAATCCTGCGGTCACCAAACCGGAACCCCTCAACGCCTTGACTGCGCCTAGAAATTCTGTCCATAAAAGTTATGAACAGAATCGGTGACAAAGGACAGCCTTGGCGGAGTCCAACCCTCACTGGAAATGTGTTCGACTTACTGCCGGCAATGCGGACCAAGCTCTGGCACTGATCATACAGGGAGCGGACCGCCACAATAAGACAGTCCGATACCCCATACTCTCTGAGCACTCCCCACAGGACTTCCCGAGGGACACGGTCGAATGCCTTCTCCAAGTCCACAAACCACATGTAGACTGGTTGGGCAAACTCCCATGCACCCTCAAGAACCCTGCCGTTACAAATGCGACTATCAATTACAAATGACTATGCAAAAAAAAAAAATAAAAGATGATAAGAATAATTATTATTATTTTTGTTTGGGAGAATTGCGAGTTTTGCGTTGTCCTTGCCAATGGCTATTTAAGTATTTCCGAGGTGAATCGACCTATGTGTCAGATGTGATGATGATATAATGCAGACACACACACACACACACACACACACACACACACACACGAGCTATCTTAAGCGTCAACTGGACTGGACCAGAATATGAAATCAATTTGGGCATCCATGAACTCTGTGTTTATGTGTGAGTGCGCTTGTCTGCAAGCAGGTGCACCCTTTATGTGATAAGGGTGGAAAATTAAACCTCACCCTCAACCCTGTACCTGATCTAATTTGTCTCTTAATGAGCCATTGAAACAGCAGACTAATTATTGCATCATAGGCACAGGTCAGTGCTGCGTGCTGGGAATGTGGCTTCTGTTTGTTGATGCTAGAAAGCAGTGTGTGTTCATGCATTGCTGTACAGGTCATTAAGCTAAAGTAGCAAAAATGTTCACATTTTACAGAGGGATTGCACAACTATACAGTAGACCAGTGATTTTCAACCACTACATTCTGGTGTTTTGCAAAAATATTTTTTGCAAAACAAGAAACATAGTACGCAAATGTGGTGTTGTTGAGTGTCTGCCCTGTCTAGAGCTCAGCAGAGTAACCTTGTAATACTATTCCATATCACTAGGTGGCAGCAGGTAGCCGATTTCTTTGTGGATGTTTGTCGTGATCACAATATGCAGACGACAATGGGAGGAAGCGTGCAGGTCAAAAAAAGTATCTAACGTTTGTCCCCAACCGCCTGTATCGGTTGGGGACATCTCTACGCTGCTGATCCGCTTGAGATGGTTTCCTGTGGACGGGACTCTCGCTGCTGTCTTGGATCCGCTTGAACTGAACTCTCGCGGCTGTGTTGGAGCCACTATGGATTGAACTTTCACAGTATCATGTTAGACCCGCTCGACATCCATTGCTTTCGGTCCCCTAGAGGGGGGGGGGTGCCCACATCTGAGGTCCTCTCCAAGGTTTCTCATAGTCAGCATTGTCACTGGCGTCCCACTGGATGTAAATTCTCCCTGCCCACTGGGTGTGAGTTTTCCTTGCCCTTTTGTGGGTTCTTCCGAGGATGTTGTAGTCGTAATGATTTGTGCAGTCCTTTGAGACATTTGTGATTTGGGGCTGTATAAATAAACATTGATTGATTGATTGAAACCAAAAATAAACAAAAGGCGAGTCCCGGTAAGAAAATCCATTGAAGCTTAGTGATGGTTGTGCAAAATTGAACTAAAACCGAACTGGTTGCGAAGTAAACAAAAACAGAATGCTGGACGACAGCAAAGACTTACGGTATGTGGAGCAGACGGCGTCCATAAAGTACATCCGTACATGACATGACTGCGTGGCGCAGTTGGAAAAGTGGCTGTGCTAGCAACTTGAGGGTTCCTGGTTCAATCCCTTCCTTCTACCGTCCTAGTTACATCCGTTGTGTCCTTGAGCACGACAATTCACCTTTGCTCCTGATGGGTCCCTGGTTAGCGCCTTGCAAGGCAGCTCCCGCCATCAATGTGTGAATGTGTGTGTGAATGGGTGAATGTGGGAATAGTGTCAAAGCGCCTTGAGTTCCTTAAAAAGGTAAAAAAAAAAGCGCTATACAAGTTTAACCCATTTACCATTTATTTACCATGACAAGCAACAATGTACCCAAAAGGAGGATAGCATCTGCACAATTTAAATAATCTTGATTGCGAAAACAAACAGGTGAGGGGAATAGCGTTCAAAGAAGACATGAAACAGCTGCAGGAAAATACCAACAAAACCGGAAAAGCCACCAAAAATAGGCGCGCAAGACCGGAACTAAAACACTACACACAGGAAAACACCAATATATATATATATATATATATATATATATATATATATATATATATATATATATATATATATATATATATATATATATATATATATATATATATATATATATATATATATATATATATATATATATATATATATATATATATATATATATTGTTGCGTTCTGACTCATTCTTCCTTCGGTCAACGCCCCCAGGTTCTTTTATGACACATAAGCTGGTTTTGAATCAATCAAAGACAGAGGTTGCTCATTTTGATATTTTATAACCAAAGCGCCTTGGGAGATCAATCTATATAAAGCATTTCAAAGGCACGGTCCAAATTGATCTAATCCTAAAATGGCAACTTCTCCCTCCTCACTCCCTCTCACCCGCCCCTCTTCTTCTCCTCCCTACCTCGGACAGTTGAAAAAACAGATTGTTATGTCTTCATCCCAACATTCCAAATTCAAGGTCTATGTAAAAGGCTCACACTTTAGCTGTTCTAAAATCTGACGAGGAAATAAAAACACAACCAAATCCAACAATATATATATATATATATATATATATATATATATAACCTTGGCGCCACACCGAGGTTGGATTGCTTCTTCTTCATTTTTTTTTTTTTTTCCCCACACCCAGCATACAAATGTACTCATATATATATATATATATATATATATATATATATATATATATATATATATATGTGTGTATGTATATATGTATGTATATATATATGTATATATATATATATATGTATATATATGTATATGTATATATATATGTATATATATATATATATATATATATATATATATATGTATGTATGTATGTATGTATGTTAGGGGTGTGGGAAAAAATCGATTCGAATACGTTGTGCGATTCAGAATCGATTCTCATTTTACATTTTTTTTTTTTTTTCTATCAATTCAACAAACCACTACACAGCAATACCATAACAATGCAATCCAATTCCAAAACCAAACCTGACTCAGCAAGACTCAGAACTGCAATTGAGAGGAGACACAAACACGAACAAACCAAAAGTAGTGAAACAAAAATTAATATTATCAACAACAGTATCAATATTAGTTATAATATCAGCATAGCCGTGATTAAAAATCCCTCATTGACATTATCATTAGACATTTATAAAAAATAAAAATAAAAAACAATAGTTTCACAGTGGCTTACACTTGCATCGCATCTCATAAGCTTGACAACACACTCTGTCCAATATTTTCGCAAATATAAAATAAGTCATATTTTTTGTCCGTTTAATAGTTAAAACAAATTGACATTATTACAATCAGTTGATAAATCATTGTCCTTTACAAGTATAAAAGCTTTTTAAAAAAATCTACTACTCTGCTTGCATGTCAGCAGACTGGGGTAGATCCTGCTGAAATCCTATGTATTGAATGAATACAAAATCGTTTTGAATCGTAAAAATATCGTTTTTGAATCGAGAATCTCAGCTACAATCGGGCGGAAGGCGGGGTACACCCTGGACAAGTCGCCACCTCATCGCAGGGCCAACACAGATAGACAGACAACATTCACACTCACATTCATAGCGCCAGCGCCCCCCGCCACCCCGAAAGGGAATAAGTGGTAGAAAATGGATGGATGGATGGAATCGAGAATCGCGTTGAATTGAAAAAAGTCGATATAGTATCGAATCGCGATATTGAATCTAATCGTGGAACACCCAAAGATTTGCAAAGATTTTTAAATATATACACCCCCCCCCCCCCCACACACACCCATCTCCCGTATGGGTAGTATGGTCAAAAGTTGTAAAGGAATGGTTAAATCAGGCTAGAATTAAGCCTTTAGAATGGCCTTTCCAAGGTCCTGACGTGTGGACAATGCTAAAGAAACAAGTCCATGTCAGAAAACCAACATATTTAGCTGTACCGCACCAATTTTTGTCAAGAGAAGTGGTCCAAAAATTCAACCGGAAGCTTGTGGATGACTACCAAAAGCGCCTTATTGCAGTGAAACTTGCCAAGGGACATGTAAACAAATACTAACATTGCTGTACGTATACTTTTGACCCAGCAGAATTGGTCTCATTTTCAGTAGACCCATCATAATTTCATAAAAGAACCAAACTTCATGAATGTTTTTTTTTGGGACCAAAAATCACAAAAAAAATAAAATAAAATAAGAGTTGTAGAAAATTATTGTTAAACTCAAGACAGCCAAATGAGTTTAAAATATCAAAGGGTCAACATTTTATGAGTGTAATTGAATAAATCTGAACTGAACAGACGTCAAAAAGTAATACATTAATTGTCTTTATCTCAACCTACTTTTCTATTACATGCCAACTTTGTTAGACCCTGTTCTTCTCGTTCCATTTATCGCGCGGCACTCAGAGGTTGATGTACGAGCACTCCGCAGAGAAATTTGGACATGAAGTACTGCTGGACATACATCACACACGTCATTCACATTTACACACACACACACACACCGAGTCGTAAGAAGGATATTTGAGCAGAGCTGCAGGGGCTGACAACACATGACTCCATTAGGACGTTGGAAAGGAATGCAAGTGGAGTGAATGATTGCCACACAGGTGGAAATGTGAAGGCGGCGGAAGCAAAGATAAACTCCTAGAAAAAAAACTAAGATGAAAACGAGAAAGTGCTTCCTGCTTACACTTAAGAGACCGGAGTGATAATAGATCTAATATACCAGGTAGAGCTTTGTAATCTCTATTGTAAGACAGGGTGATCCGTTCGGAGCTAATCATTTCTTTTCCAAAGGTTGAGGCTCCTTCATAACGCACTTGACTGCCGATGTCGCAACACATTGACTCGTTCTCATTGCAGACACGTCGGGGATTTTTAACTATATTTTTCAGACACTTCTGGGTGTATTGGGAATTGAGCGTTTGCTTGAGGAGTGATAAAACTCAGCTTTTTGGTTTGTTAAAGTTAAAAGTTAAAGTTAAAAATACAATGATTGTCACACACACACACACACACACACTAGGTGTGGTGAAATGTGATTTCTTGATTCGACCCATACCCTTGTTCCACCCCCGGGAAGTGAGGGGAGTAGTGAGCAGCAGCAGTGGCCGCGCCCGGTAATCATTTTTGGTGATTTAACCCCCCTATTCCAACCCTTGATGCTGAGTTCCAAGCAGGGAGGTAATGGGTCCCATTTTTATAGTCTTTGGTATGACTCAGCTGGGGTTTGAACTCACGACCTACCGATCTCAGGGCGGACACTCTAAACAGGAAGTTATTGATTTGCGGCAACTTTCATTATAGTTACGGCAACCGAGGGTCATATAGAGATAACCACGTCACACACCACAGATTCAGGCTGGTATTGGCGATACTGATCCGATACCGATACTTTGTGCAAATATGTCTGCTAAAATTCAAAAAGTTTTGTATTTTCAAATAACAACATATTTATTTAAATCAGCCGTCCCTAAAGTTTTTCACTCGGGGGTCACATTGGGTTAAAAAAAAAATAATATATATATATATACATCTATCTATATATATATATATATATATATATATATATATATATAACAGTCAAGATCAAAATTTTACATACTCATGTGAAGACTGTGTGGCATAACGATGCCGGATTTGTTCCTCCGTGGATGCGTCGGCAAGAACACAGCAAAAGGTAAGATATAACGATTTATTAAACTCAAAACAGGCTAAAAAATAAAACCCACTGGTGCTAATAGAAACAGGCAAACAAATGGCGCTAGCATGGAGGCTAGGAATAACAAACGAAACGCAAACACTAGGCACTAAGGCACAAAGAGAGAAAACAAAACGACTAGCATGAGAGCTAGGAATCAAATAGAGCTTAGGGTGAGAGCTAGCCTAGGAATACCAAACGAAACACAAACACTAGGCACTAAGGCACAAAGAGAGAAAACAAAACGACTAGCAAGAGAGCTAGGAATCAAATAGAGCTTAGGGTGAGAGCTAGCCTAGGAATACCAAACGAAACACAAACACTAGGCACTAAGGCACAAAGAGAGAAAACAAAACGACTAGCATGAGAGCTAGGAATCAAATAGAGCTTAGGGTGAGAGCTAGCGAGGAATAGAATCAATAGCAGTCGTCACTAGTTGCGTATGAGCAAATGAGGATCCCAGGCAGAACAACGAAAAGGGGCTAGCTTAAATAAGGCAGTAATCAAAATAGAAACAGGTGTGCGTCGAAAGCAAGGGCAGGTGAAAATGATATGTAACTATGGTGACAGACTAAACAGGAACTAAGGAGTCTGACGGAGAGTGATACAAAAATGGAAACAAAACAACAATCTGGGAAGATCCGAGCAGCGGATCGCAACAATAATGCAATGGCTGTCTTCAGTTTGATTTAATAATTTATATAACTCTTATTTTTTTGTGATAGAGTGATTGCCGCACATACTCGTTTGACACAAAAAAACATTCATGAAGTTTGTTTACTCTGTGATCCTCAGGACCATGGACAGAGGCGGTGACCTTTGCCTCTGCAGGCAGCGCTCGCCGCATCTCCCTCCACATATACATTCTTGCTTAGCGAGCGGAGTAAGTGCAGCTCTCTCCCATGCACCTCCAGCGGTGAAAAAAAAAAAATGTGTCGATGACGATGCACTACATGAGTGCTTCTAAAATGCCCATAAAAAGTGGTAAATGTCTCCTGCATGTTTGAACACATAATAAAATGCACGATAACACCAACGTGCAGTAAATGATCAGGTGTCTCCCTTAAATCTTTATTTAAATAAGGCGATCTGCACCCCTTTACAATAGTACACACCGTGTGGTATTTGGATATAAGTAAATCAAGCCCATTCCGTAGCTGCCAACCACATTCTATTTTTGGACTGCAAAGTGGTACCAGATCTACCACCCGAGCAATGTCAAAAAAAGGCAACTGTTGCGTTCCATTCCGTAGGACTGCCTTTTCAATAAAAGGACCATTAGAGTTGGTTGGCGGCCGAGAGTGGAGTTGGCTCTCTTAGTTGCTTTGTTGGGTCTGCTCCTGTCTCTGGCCATGCTCCCTCCACCCCAGCAGACCATGGTGTGGAACACCGCAGAGGCCACCACAGTGTAGATGTTTCTTTTACTTTTTATTTATAGCTTTTGTGAATTATATTTATATAGCGCTTTTTTCACTAGTGACTTAAAGCGCTTTATATAGTGAAACCCAATATCTAATTTTACATTGAAACCAGCGGGGGTGGCACTGGGAGCAGGTGGGTAAAGTGTCTTGCCCAAGGAAACAACGGCAGTGACTAGGATGGCGGAAGCGGGGATCGAATCTGCAACCCTCAAGTTGCTGGCACGGCCGCTCTACCAACCGAGCTATACCGCTCTACCGAAATGGGGTTCTCATTCTTGTTTGGTGTGGGTTCACAGTGTGGCGCATATTTGTAACAGTGTTAAAGTATTTTTATACGGCCACCCTCAGTGTGACCTGTATGGCTGCTGACCAAGTATGCCTTGATTGACAACCAATCAGTTATCTCACTCTTTCGCTATTGCTGTTTCTGCCCCTCCCTAACAAATGTTGCTGCATGCGCACACCTTCACAATTTGTTTTGTTTTTAACCCCTCTAAACCCTGGACGTACATTAAAAATACACGCAACCTTGACACAAAATGCCGGATATTTGAGGCATTTAAGAAACCCCGCCCGGACACCCCGGACAGTCCTGCAAAAGAAGACATGACCTTGAAAAAGATGACGTATGGTCAGTCTATATTATCGAGACGCCAGCTTGAACATTAGGTGTAAAAGATAATGATGATACGAAATTAATAATCGACCGTATGTAAAGAGAAAATCGACATCAAATATTGTGAATTTTTCTGGAGGTAAGAAAAGAAAACAACACTTGCAGTATGAAAAGAGGAAGCTCGGAGACAGAGTAATGATGAAGGAGGCCAGCTCACTGAGCAGGGTCATAAAGTCTGTGTGCTGACTCTGTCACTGGCAAAGATTTACACACACACACACACACTCACCCACGCACAAACACACACACACACTTTTAGCAGGCGTTCCTCACACATTTCGCAGCATGCCCTTGGACAATATTTCACTCCTCATAGGATCTCCTAGTGTTTCCCCTTCTGTGTCACTGTCACAAACTCATAGACCAACCCATATTAAATATTATTGTTTTACGCCATTTAATAAAATAAAAGTAGTATATACACTATATTGCCAAAAGTATTCGGCCGCCCATCCAAATGATGAGAATCAGGTGTCCTAATTTGTGATTTCCAGCGTGGAACCGTCATAGGATGCCACCTGTGCAACAAATCCAGTCGTGAAATTTCCTAGCTCCTAATTATTCCAAAGTCAACTGTCGACTTTATTATAGGAACATGGAAGATTTTGGGAACAACAGCAACTCAGCCGCCAAGTGGTAGGCCACGTAAACCGACAGAGAGGGGTCAGCGGATGCTGAAGCGCATAGTGCAAAGACTTTCTGCACAGTCAGTTGTTACATAGCTCCAAACTTCATGTGCGCTTCCGATTAGCCCACGTACAGTACGCAGAGAGCTTCATGGAATGGGTTTCCATGGCCGAGCAGCTGCATCTAAGCCATACATCACCAAGTCCAATGCAAAGCGTGGGGGACAGTGGTGTAAAGCATGTCGCCACTGGACTCTAGAGGAGTGGAGACGCCTTCACTAGAGGGATGAATAACGCTCTTCCATCTGTCAATCTGATGGATGGGTCTGGGTTTGGAGGTTTCCAGTAGAATGGTACATTTTGGACTGCATTGTGCCGAGTGCAAAATTTGGTGGAGGAGGAATTATGGTGTGGGGTTATTTTTCAGGAGTTGGGCTGGGCAAAGGAACTTTGAATGCTCCAGGATACCAAAAACATTTTGGACAATTCCATGCTCCCAACCTTGTGGGAACATTTTGGAGCAGGCCCCTTCCTCTTCCAACTGTCACGCCGGGAGATGGAATAGTTTTGCTTCTTCGATGCAGATAGGATTTGGGGCGAGTCAGGCGTGGATGTGAGTACATGATTACATTTATTTACACACTAAATTAAAAAAAAAGGCAAAACAAAGGGCGCTCACAAGGAGGTATAATACTAGACTACAAAATACAAAAAGGAAACAAAAACACTTGCTCGATGGCATGAATTAACTATAAACAAAAACATCACGATGGCATGGCTATAAACAACTGAAACAAAACACTTACTGTGACCAAAAACAAGTGGCATAAAAAGCAAGGAGCGTGGCAGGTGATCGAGGGCATGGGGCATGAGCAAAATAGGTTGGTCGGCAAGTACAGCAGAATGCAAAGTTCCCAGGACGAGGACAGAAACAGAATGGTATAAATAGCAGCTATGATGATTAGAAACAGGTGTGGGACTGAGGGCAGGGCGTGACTTGGAGACCAGGTGGCAACTAATGGGTTACAATGGAAACCAAAATAAAACCAGGAAGTGCAAAACGTGAGACGAGAGTCCAAAAAACAAAACATGATCAAACGTAAAACTGATTACCAGCATGACCGTGAACCAGTGCACAAGGCAAGGTCCATAACGACATGGATGACAGACTCTGGTGTGGATGGACTTGACTGGCCTGCACAGAGTCCTGACCTGAACCCAATAGAACACCTTTGGGATGAAATAGAACGGAGACTGAGAGCCAGGTCTTCTCGACCAACATCAGTGTGTGACCACACACACTGGTGGAAAATTCCTATAAACGCACTCTGCAACCTTGTGGACAGCCTTCCCAGAAGAGTTGAAGCTGTAATAGCTGCAAAAAGTGGACCAACATACTATTAAACCCTATGGGTTAGGAATGGGATAGAATAAATAGTGCACAGTAAAAGCAAAACACTAGAAAACAAGAGTGACTATATATGTCTCTGTAGCCAAACCGCATGTACGGAAATAGAATTGCAAATATATGTACCCTTGATACCCACTTAATACACATAAATTCCGCTTTGATGTACATAAAGCGCGACTAAAAACTGAGTCGTCCGATCTTCTGTCAAAGCCGAGTTCAAGCCTTTTGGTAGTTGGCCACGTTCAACAAACGGAAAGTGTCTTGATTGACAGATCGTCTCCACGGGAGGCAGCATGCCAGAGAGCAGGAAGGACAGGAGAAGATTAGACAAAGAACGCAACAATAACAGGAGTCTGCAAAAAGGGAGAGATACAAACAGAAATAATGAAAAAGGGAGAGAGAAAAGGAAAAGAAAGGCTTTAATTCTCAGGGCTTTTCTGCAGCAACACTCACAAAATGACTTGATCACAGGCGGACAAACATGCCGTGATTATCCAATTTGTTGTGGACATGTTCTGAGTTCTTCCTGTATCGGCGTTATACACAATCTTCAAAGTTTAATATAACCTTTTTTTTTTGTTTGTACGTACATGCTTGAATTACTGTAACAATGCATTATATATGTCATGATCCAAGTACATATTCTGTTTTTTCTTCTGTTTTGTATCACATCTGTTTAGTATTCGACTTCCTTAGCTCCTGGTGGCACTTCCTGTTTTTTGTTTCCATTGCCATAGTTACATATTTGTGTCACCTGCCGTTTGTGTTTCTCACGCACCTGCTCTGTGATTATCTACTTATTTAAGACTGCCTTTGTTTGCCATTTGGTCTCGGATTCTGATTTGCTTCCATGCAACAGTTGACGTCGCTCTTCCCGCATTGTGGTAAAGACTGTTTGATACTTGTTAGCTTCCACGCTATTCCTGCCTTGTTTATGGCCCAAGCTTACATGCTAGTGCTTTCTGTTTGTTTTGTCTTAGTGCCTTTGTGCAAGTATTTCTGTTCCTAGTCTGGTTTTATAGAATAATAAATGATCGTTCTTACCTTCTCGCTTTGTTCCATTCCGCTGCATCCACGAGAGAACAAAACCTCACCGCGATGCCAGCAAACCGTCACAATATGGTTTAAGTATTTACCGCATTATGTATTGTCGCATTTTGTAGTAAAAATTTTGAATGCATTTTGCAATCATTTTAATTAAATGTTTTCACAAGATTTGTGTGCTAAACTTTCATTGAAATTGATGACATTTTAGAAAAAGTATTACAGCGACAAAAAAACGTATATTCTTCAATAGACTTAATTTTAAAACCGGTGAAACATGAACCACATGGAACTGTAATTTTAATAGTATATGATCTAATTGCAATGAGGTGGCGACTTGTCCAGGGTGTACCCTGCCTACCGCCCGAATGCAGCGGAGATAGGTTCCAGCGACCCTGGAAGGGACAAGCGGTAGAAAATGGATGAAAAAAAAAGTGTACAGCTTCATACGTTCTCCTCATGAGCTAAATTGAAAAAAGAAAAAGAAAATGTAAGTTAAATACAAAAGTTAACCATAATTAAATATTACTGACATGAAGCTGACGAGTGCAACAAAACATTGGAGGACATACACTCATAAAATATGGAGTATCTTATTCCAATACTGTACTTGTCATGGTTTTGCATGCTAGCTGTTGGCGTGACCCCAAGATGCAGAGACGGCAGGCAGAGTGCAGAAAATAAGATATGTGAATTAGGAGTAGGCAAGCCAAACTCCAAAAGCACACCCTCAACAATAAATCAAGTCAGTTTAATTGTTTGCATTTTCTTTACACAGGGAAGTGGCAACAAAAAATGCTTTATACTCAAAAATAAAATAAAATAAAAAGAATAAAAAGTGGAAGCACTATTGACTGTAAAAAAAAAAAAAAACTAAACATAGTATTGCACTGAGGAGTGAGTAAATACACACTAAAATAAATGCCATCTAAAAAATAGTATGAAATGCATCATAAAAAATATAAAAAATTAAATAAAAATAATACATTAATCAAATAATAAAACAACATATTATTGAGACAATTATATAAATGAAAGCAATGCATTACTTAGAGCACAACACAAAAATGTAATAAAATACATTAAAGAAAATAAAAACACCTAACAAGAGATAAACATGATCAGTAAAACGCCTAATTAACAATGTGTCTTTAATTCATGCAAAAATAACAACACCATCTTTTCTCATGTTTCGATAACCAAAAGTTTACTTTTTTTTCGACACTTTTTCAACCCAAGTTCACTTTTTAAGATAAACTTGTAAACAAGTTGATTGATCAAGTAAATTAACTTTCGCCATCGTATGTCTTGACGTCACCATTTTTTGGAGTATGCTTTGTAAACATTTGAATATCCATCCATCCATTTCTACCGCTTGTACCTTCTGTGGTAAAAATAGTTCATGTTTATCTACCACTGACCTAATTATAATTCCTGTCGAATAATGTTTCATTTCTCATCTTGATGTGTGTAAACTTTCCCTAATTAAACTTGAAGCTGCCAACAATTACTGGTTAAAGTGGCCCACATGACAGTTTACAAACACGTTGTGCAAAAAACAAAAAAAAACAAACAAAAAAAAACAAAACAGTTATCCTTTAGTACAGGGGTGTCAAACTCTGGCCCGCGGGCCAAATTTGGCCGGCCGTGTAATTTCATTTGGCCCTTGGGGCAATATCAAATTAACATTAGCGCTGGCCCGCCAGTATTATACAGCATTCACCCCTAATACTTATACTTGCCAACCCTCCCGAATTTCACTGTCCCTCCCGAAAAACATTCTCCCGATTTCCACCCGGACAACAATATTGGGGGCGTGCCTTAAAGGCACTGCCTTTAGCGCCCTCTACAACCTGTCATCACTTCCGTTTTTCCTCCATACAAACAGCATGCCGGCCCAGTCACATAATATATGCGGCTTCTACACACAGGTATGTGAATTCAAGGCATACTTGGTCCACAGCCATACAGGTCACACTGAAGATGGCTGTATAAAGAACGTTAACACTGTTACAAATATGCGCCACACTGTGAACCCACGCCAAAAAAGAATGACACACACATTTTGGCAGAACATCCGCACCGTAACACAACATAAACACAACAGAACAAATACCCAGAACCCTTTGCAGCAATAACTCTTCCGGGACGCTACAATATTAACCCCCCGCTACCATCAACCCTCCCGCCCCCCCATTTATTTTCAAATTTATTAGCCTCTGGAAAAAGTAAATGTTGATTTTTACCTCAGAAAGCTGCAAATAGAAAAGAGGCATTTATTTTTTTTTTATAAAAATTCTATTTAATATGACTTTAATGTTTATTTTGTTTGTTTTTTGAAAGTTTATTTTGCACTATTAAGTTATATAAACGTTGCTTGTTCCATATTCAGTGTTAAAGCAAATCAGTGTAGCAAACTTAGCAATAATTATTGACATTTTATTATTATTATTATTATTTGAAACTGGATTTTGCATGTCACTATAAAGTTATGTAAGTCTTGCTTGTTTAATATTCAATGCAAAAGTTGTCCAGGTCCCTTTATAAAAGGTTAATTTTTTTAACCTTGGCCCGCGGCTTTGTTCAGTTTAAAATTTTGGCCCACTCTGTATTTGAGTTCGACACCACTGCTCTAGTACTTTTATCAGCTTTTTCTCATTTCCTTTCCATTCATACCATCTGCTAATTAGTCTCGCAGGTCCTAGAAAGACAAAGAAAAAAATAATATTAATAAATAAATAACGAAAGACATCATTGGACAGAGATGAATGGAGACGGAGACAAATGAGATCAACTGTTTTACAAAGGAGTTTCTATAAATAGAGAGGATAGTAGAACGTGCTCCCATTTAACACCAAAGCTTTCAATAAACTGCAGCAACATATAAAATACGCTGATGAAGGAGTTTGGATGTTAGAAGCCCTGTTTTTTTTCTGTCCTAACATGCACATACATAATTATTTATACGTATATATATATATATTTTAAATAGGAGTGCAAATACATGGACCATTACACCCTTGATGCATAAGTTAAACATAAATAAAGTACGCTTTTTATGTATATAATGTTTGACATGCGTGCATACAGTATTCATTCGTATGGCCCCATTCCTGGGTGGATCGCATGCAGTCTGCTGAAAATAATGGAAAGTGCCACTCTACATACGCTCTGCTCAAAACTGGAATTGTCACAAAGTATTAAGAAATATTCATCACGCAACTGCCGTCTGGCAGCTAAAATGGATTGTGTAACGCCCTATTTTGTCATGTTTCATGTGTCAGGTAAACACTGACGAATGGAGCCTTATTAATCCCCTTCCTACTCTACATGAAGATTTTGACTGTATTTGCATTTTATCAATTCAATTTAAGGTCAGTAGGTTGTTTTGAAAATAAAAAACCCAAAATTAGTGAAGTTGGCTTCTTGGTGTTGTTGATGGTGTTTCAACATATTGAGCAAAAAGGCTTCATTTTTTTCTACCAAGAAAGGTGCACTTGTTATTAATGAGAATATACTTATTTTAAGGTATTTTTGGGTTCATTGAAGTTAACTAATTTGACTTATTTTGGAAAGTTTTGACAAGCCAAACTTTCTTGTTCTATTGGCTGATAATGTTGCTTAGTTCAAATAAAATACCCCTCATTTTTTGTATTTTTTTTTTCTTGTTTTGAATGCACTAGCTTTTATTTAATTTAAGAACATTTTTCAACATATTGAGAAAAAAGGTCTCATTTTTTTCTATCAAGAAAAGTGAACTTGTTATTAATGAGAATATACTTATTTATGGTATTTTGGGTTCATTGAGGTTAGCTAATTTTACTTGTTTTGGAAAGTCTTAACAAGCTGAATTTTCTTTTTCTATTGGTAGATAATTTTGCTTAGTTCAAGTAAAATACACCTAATTTTTATTTATTTTTTTCTTGTTTTTAAATGCACTAGCATTCATTTAACTTAAGAATATTTTTCAACATATTGGGCAAAAAGGTCTCATTTTTTTTCTACCAAGAGAAGTGTGCTTGTTATTAATGAGAATATACTTATTTATGGTATTTTTGGGTTCATTGAGGTTAACTAATTTGACTTGTTTTGGAAAGTTTTGACAAGCCAAACTTTCTTGTTCTATTGGCTGATCATTTTGCTTAGTTTAGATAAAATACCCCAAATTTTTTGTATTTTTTTTTTCTTGTTTTGAATGCACTAGCATTTATTTAATTTAAGAATATTTTTCAACATATTGAGCAAAAAGGTCTCGTTTTTTTTCAACCAATAAAAGTGTGCTTGTTATTAATGAGAATATACTTATTTATGGTATTTTTGGTTTCATTGAGGTTAACTAATTTTACTTGTTTTAGAAAGTCTTGACAAGCTGAATTTTCTTTTTCTATTGGTAGATAATTTTGCTTAGTTCAAGTAAAATCTGTCTAATTGTTATATATGTTTTTTCTGGTTTTTAAATACACTAGCATTTATTTAATTTAAGAATATTTTTCAACATATTGAGCAAAAAGGTCAACATTTTTTTTCTACCAAGAAAAGTGTGCTTGTTATTAGTGAGAATCTACTTATTTTAAAGTATTTTTGGGTTCATTGAAGTTAACTAATTTGACTTATTTTGGAAAGTTTTGACATGCCGAATTTTCTTGTTCTATTGGCTGATAATGTTGCTTAGTTCAAATAAAATACCCCTAAGTTTTTTTGTTTTTTTTTGTTTTGAATGCACTAGCATTTATTTAATTTAAGAATATTTTTCAACACATTGAGCAAAAAGGTCTAATTTTTTTTCTACCAAGAAAAGTGCACTTGTAATTAGTGAGAATATACTTATTTTAAGGTATTTTGGGTTCATTGAAGTTAACTAATTTGACTTATTTTCGAAAGTTTTGACAAGCCAAACTTTCTTGTTCTATTGGCTGATAATTTTGCTTAGTTCAAATAAAAAATGTTTGTTTTGAATGCACTAGCATTTATTTAATTTAAGAATATTTTTCAACATATTGAGCAAAAAGGTCTCATTTTTTTCCAACCAATAAAAGTGTGCTTATTATTAATGAGAATATACTTATTTATAGTATTTTTGGGTTCATTGAGGTTAGCTAATTTGACTTGTTTTGGAAAGTTTTAACAAGCTGAATTTTCTTGTTCTATTGGCAGATAATGTTGCTTAGTTCAAATAAAATACCCCTAAGTTTTTGTATTTTTTGTTTTTGTTTTGAATGCACTAGCATTTATTTAATTTAAGAATATTTTTCAACATATTGAGCAAAAAGGTCTATTTTTTTTTCTACCAAGAAAAGTGCACTTGTTATTAATGAGAATATACTTATTTTAAGGTATTTTTGGGTCCTTTGAGGTTAACTAATTTTACTTGTTTTGGCAAGTCTTGACAAGCTGAATTTTCTTGTTCTATTGGCAGATAATTTTGCTTAGTTCAAATAAAATACCCCTATTTTTTTGTATTTTTTATCTTGTTTTGAATGCACTACTATTTATTTAATTTAAGAATATTTTTCAACATATTGAGCAAAAAGGTCTCATTTTTTTTCAACCAATAAAAGTGTGCTTGTTATTAATGAGAATATACTTATTTATGGTATTTTTGGGTTCATTGAGGTTAGCTAATTTGACTTGTTTTGGAAAGTCTTAACAAGCTGAATTGTCTTGTTCTATTGGTATATAATTGTGCTTAGTTCAAATAAAATACGCCTAATTTTTATATATGTTTTTCTTGTTTTTAAATGCACTAGCATTTATTTAATTTAGGAATATTTTTCAACATATTGAGCAAAAAGGTCAAAAAAAATTTCTACCAAGAAAAGTGTGCTTGTTATTAATGAGAATATACTTATTTTAAAGTATTTTTGGGTTCATTGAAGTTAACTAATTTGACTTATTTTGGAAAGTTTTGACATGCCGAATTTTCTTGTTCTATTGGCAGATAATGTTGCTTAGTTCAAATAAAATACCCCTAATTTTTTGTATTTTTTGTTTTTGTTTTGAATGCACTAACATTTATTTAATTTAAGAATATTTTTCAACATATTGAGCAAAAAGGTCAAAAAAAAATTCTACCAAGAAAAGTACACTTGTTATTAATGAGAATATACTTATTTTAAGGTATTTTTGGGTTCATTGATGTTAGTTAATTTTACTTGTTTTGGAAAGTCTTGACAAGCTGAATTTTCTTGTTCTATTGGTATATAATTGTGCTTAGTTCAAATAAAATACGCCTAATTTTTACATATGTTTTTCGTGTTTTTAAATGCACTAGCATTTATTTAATTTAAGAATATTTTTCAGCATATTGAGCAAAAAGGTCTCATTTTTTTTCTACTAAGAAAAGTGAACTTGTTATTAATGAGAATATACTTATTTATGGTATTTGTGGGTTCATTGAGGTTAGCTAATTTGACTTGTTTTGGAAAGTCTTGACAAACTAAATGTTCTTGTTCTATTTGTAGATAATTTTGCTTAGTTCAAGTAAAATACGCCTGATTTTTATTTATTTTTTTCTTGTTTTTAAATGCACTAACATTTATTTAATTTAAGAATATTTTTCAACATATTGAGCCAAAAAGTCTAATTTTTTTTTCTACCAATAAATGTGCACTTGTTAATAGTGAGAATATACTTATTTCAAGGTATTTTTGAGTTCAATCATTTTGCTTTGTTCAAATAAAATACCCCTATTTTTTCTTGTTTTTAAATGCATTAGAATTTATTCATTTAAGCATATTTTTCCAACAAATTGAGCAATAAGGTCTCATTTTTATTTCTACCAGAAAAAGTGCACTTGTTATTAGTGAGAATCTACTTATTTTAAGGTATTTTTGGGTTCATTGAAGTTAATTAATTTGACTTATTTTGGAAAGATTTGACAATCCGAATTTTCTTGTTCTATTGGCAGATAATTTTGCTTAATTCAGATAAAATTGTCAGGCTTGCCACTGACAGTTTGTCTGTGTTTTAGTTTCTCCTCTGTGTGTTTAGTATTTCCTGTCCTTAGTTCCTGTCAGCACTCTTATTTTGGTTCAGCTTCCTGTTACTCTCCCTGAGTGCTTTGTTTCCCCTCAGCTGTGGCTGATTGGCAAATGATCACACCTGATGTCAATCAGCCAGGTCCAATTTTACCTGCTTTGTTCCTCCAATCGGTGCTGGATTATTGATTTGGCGATGTCACTTCTTGTCGCTCTTGTCATATGATATCGCTCCTGTCGTGTCGTGTCTTTGCAGCGTAAGCGGTAAGCTATATTCGTTTGATGTTTGTAGCTTACTGTTTTTTGTTCCCTGCTCCAAGTTTGTTCTTTCATTTTACAAGTACGACTTCTGTTTCCTGCTAGTTACCTGTTAGCTTCCACGGTAGGACTTTTGTTTGTTATCCGCCCACGTGCACACTTTTTGTTTGAACCCTTTGTTTGTTTTTGTCTTAGTATTTAAATTAAATCATGTTTTCCTGCAAAATGCCCCCCTCCTTCTCTGCATCTTGGGGTTCGTCAACAACAAACTCTGACAAAAATACCCCTCATTTTTGTATTATGTTTTTTCTTGTTTTTTAAATGCACTACCATTTACTTGGATTAAGAATATTTTTCAACATATTGAGCAAAAAGGTCTATTTTTTTTTTCGACCAAGAAAAGTGCACTTATTAGTGAGAATATACTATATTTTAAGCTATTTTTTGGTTCATTAAGGTGAGCTAATTTTACTGGTTTTGGAAAGTCTTGACAAGCCAAATTTTCTTGTTCTATTGGCAGATAATTTTGCTTATTTCAAATAAAAACAACTTAATTTTTGTATTTATTTTTCTTGTTTTTAAATGCACTAGCATTTACTTAATTTAAGAATATGTTTCAACATATAAATCAAAAAGGTCTATTTTTTTCTACCAAGAAAAGTGCACTTGTTATTAGTGAGAATATACTTATTTTAAGGTATTTTTGAGTTAATTGATGTTAGCTAATTTTACCTTTTTTGGAAAGTTTTGACAAGCCGAATGTTCTTCTTCTATCGGCAGATAATTTTGCTTAGTTCAAATAAAATACCTCTCATTTTTGTATTTTTTTCTTCTTTTTTTTAAATGCACTAACATTTACTTCATTTAAGAATATTTTTTGTCTTATTGGGCAAAAAGGTTTTATTTGTTTTTAACCAAGAACAGTGCACTTGTTATTAGCGAAAATATACTCAATTTTAAAGTATTTTTGGGTGCATTAAGGTGAGCTAATTTAACTGTTTTTTGGAAATTATTGACAGCCCAATTTTTTTTTTGTTCTATTGGCAGATAATTGTGCTTAGTTCAAATAAAATACCTCTCATTTTTGTATTTTTTTTTTCTTCTTGTTTTTAAATGCACTAACATTTTGTATTTGTTTTCTTCTTCTTTTTAAATGCATTAACATTTACATAATTTAAGAAAATTGTTCATCTTATTGGGCAAAATGGTTTTATTTTTTTTTAACCAAGAAAAATGCACTTGTTATTAGCGAAAATATACTAAATTTTAAAGTATTTATGGGTTCATTAATGTGAGCTAATTTAACTGTTTTTTGGAAATTCTTGACAAGCCATTTTTTGTTGTTCTATTGGCAGATAATTGTGCTTAGGTCAAATAAAATACCCATCATTTTTTTTTTTTTTTTTTTTCTTGTTTTTAAATGCACTAGCCTTTACTTATATTTAAGAATATGTTTCAACATATTAAGCAAAAAAGGTCTCATTTTTATTTCTACCAGGAAAAGTGCACTTGTTATTAGTGAGAATCTACTTATTTTAAGGTATTTTTGGGTTCATCGAGGTTAGCTTATTTTACTTGTTTTGGAAAGTTTTGACAAGTCAAATATGCTTGTTCTACTATCAGATAGGCCCTGCGATGAGTTAGCGACTTGTCCAGGGTGTACCCCGCCTTCCGCCCGACTGTAGCTGAGATAGGCGCCAGCGACCCCAAAAAAGGGAATAAGCGGTAGAAAATGGATGGATGGATATCGTCAGATAAGTTCGCTTAGTTCAAATAAAATACCCCTATTTTTTTCTCGCTTTTAAATGCATTAGGATTTACTTTAATTAAGAATATTTTTCAACATATTGAGCAAAAAGTTCTTTTTTTTTTCCTACCAAGAAAATAACACTTGTTATTAATGAGAATATAAATATTTGAAGGTATGTTTGGGTCAATTGAGGTTAGCTGATTTTACTTGTTTTGGCAAGTCTTGACACGCCAAATGTTCTTGTTCTATTGGCAGATAATTTTGCTCAGTCCAAATAAAATACCCCTCATTATTCTATTTTTGTTTTTGAACACTGACTTTTTGCAGTGCACCTACAAGGAAGTCCAGCTGGGTGACTAGACTGCTTGTTTCCCTGCCAAGTGCTTGAGCCTGCAACCACCTTTGATGTCACACACACAAAAAGGCGTTAAAATATGGAACCCTGTGATTTTTACGTGACTTGGTGGTGCTGATGCACTTATAAAAGTTCAGTACTTTGGTGATGAGTCAAGCAAACAGGCCGCAGTGTGGGTGCAGACCTGCAGGGGCTAAGCGGGAGCAGATGGCCTACTTTGAGCACACACCCCATGTGTAAGGACATTTTCTAAGTCCATTTCTTGACGTTTTTATCTGCTCCGTCATTACCTTCCACTTGTGCTGAATACCGCTGCTCTATTTGTGCCATGGATGATTTTTTTCTTTCTGATGACCATGTTGTTATACACTCCCTGTCAACATGCATGCTGCAGTCCTCCTGTTCCTACCTGCTGCAGCTCCATCCCTCCTTTGTGAGCAGCTGTTTTGCTTCCAGCTGACTGGTTTCGTGTTTGCATGTGTACTTTTTGTATTTTGATCCCCGCAAAAAGGCCCGGGGAGTAATCCTGTAAATCTGCTGAACGGCTTGACGCCTCGGCGCAGAGGACCTGTGTTTACATGCGTTGTAATAGCAATCACGTTTTGCCGTGTGTTGGACATTTGTGTCGGACTTGTTTGCTCACGTGCAGGTTTGTTTGGCCTCCGTGTTTGTGGGCAAGCGTGTTTCCGAATAGGCGAGATTTATATACTTGTGTAAACACCTGAGTCCTCAGTGACACACAGAGATACAGTGGGGCAAAAACGTATTTAGTCAGCCACCGATTGTGCAAGTTCTCCCACTTAAAATGATGACAGAGGTCTGTAATTTTCATCGTAGGTACACTTCAACTGGGAGAGACAGAATGTGAAAAGAAAATCCAGGAATTCACATTGTAGGAATTTTAAATAATTTATTTGTAAATGATGGTGGAAAATAAGTATTTGGTCAACCATTCTAAGCTCTCCCTGATGGAAGGAGGTTTTGGCTCAAAATCTCTCGAAACATGGCCCCATTCATTCTTTCCTTAACACGGATCAATCGTCCTGTCCCCTTAGCAGAAAAACAGCCCAAAAGCATGATGTTTCCACCCCCATGCTTCACAGTAGGTATGGTGTTCTTGGGATGCAACTCAGTATTCTTCTTCCTCCAAACACGACGAGTTGAGTTTATACCAAAATAGATACATGGATGATACAGCAGAGGATTGCACTGCAAAAAGTCAGTGTTCAAAAACAAGAAAAAAATATATAAAAATGAGGGGTATTTTACTTGAACTAAGCAAAATTATCTGCCAATAGAACAAAAAAATTCGGCTTGTCAAGACTTTCCTAAACAAGCAAAATTAGCTAACCTCAATCAACCCAGAAATACCTTTTTAAAAGAAGTATATTCTCCCTAATAACTGCACTTTTCTAGGTAGAAAAAAAGAGACCTTTTTGCTCAATATGTTGAAAAATATCGGGAACCTTTTTGGCTGAGAGCGCCATGAAAGCCAAATGTTTAAAAATGTATTTCCTTGAGAGCCACATAATATTTTTTAACACTGAATACAACAAAATGCATGCATTTTTAAAGCATAATAAGTCTCTTATTCTTTTTAATAAATATTTTATTCTGAAGTTAACCAATAATAGAAAAAAATATGTCTTACCATTTAATGCGTTTTCTTGAACAGGTTTGGTAGAAAATGGTTGGATGGATTAAAATGCATGAAAATGTTTTCATATTTTAAATGTTATTTTTAACACTGTGATTATGTTAGAATAATTATGTATATATTATCACACAACTTGTATGCGAAAGGACCGTTACTATAATTATTGTCAATTGTGCTGAAGCGGCAGTGGGAGAGTGGCCGTGTGCAACCCGAGGGTCCCTGGTTCAAATCCCACCTAGTACCAACCTTGTCACGTCCGTTGTGTCCTGAGCAAGACACTTCACCCTTGCTCCTGATGGGTGCTGGTTGGCACCTTGCATGGCAGCTCCCTCCATCAGTGTGTGAATGTGTGTGTGAATGGGTAAATGTGGAAGTAATGTCAAAGCGCTTTGAGTACCTTGAAGGTAGAAAAGCGCTATACAAATACAACCCATTTATTTATTTATTTATTTATTTTTCCTGGCCAGCCAGTCTGGTATCAGTGTCTGTGTCCAGGAACGGCCTGCTGACTGCCAAGGCCGAACACCGCCGTGACGCAGACAGAGCAGATAGTCAAGGCGATATCACCAGCATCAACACATTTGCATTTCTGTATAATCGTATATTGCGTCTAAGTGGAGTTGTCGAGATTACCCCCTTCCCTCTGCGACAGCTTCAGTGATGTAAACAGGAACCTCCCAAATAAATAGAGAAAGCACGCGGGCTGGACTTTTAGAACGTAGTTTGGATCCGTAACTAGAATACAGCCCAAAACAGATGTCTCCTCATTTAGCTAAATTGAACTCTGTCTCTGCATGATTCCTTGCTTCTTGTCTGTTTAATAAATGTCATCATTGTTTGAACCTGACAGATTACCAGCGGATTTAAAGTAGAAATGCCGGCTAAGATTTATCTGAGAGCCAGATGCAGTCATCCAAAGAGTCAAATCCGGCTCCCTACCCCTGTGCTAAGGGGACAGGACGATTGATCCGTGTTAAGGAAAGAATGAATGGAGCCATGTATCGTGAGATTTTGAGCCAAAACCTCCTTCCATCAGTGAGAGCTTTGAATGGTTGACCAAATACTTATTTTCCTCCATAATTTACAAATAAATTCTTTAAAATTCCTACAATGTGAATTCCTGGATTTCTTTTTTTCACATTCTGTCTCTCACAGTTGAAGTGTACCTATGATGAACATTACAGACCTCTGTCATCATTTTAAGTGGGAGAACTTGCACAATCGGTGGCTCACTAAATACTTTTTGCCCCACTGTATGTAGCGCACACACTTTGCACTGAGTTTCTAAAGATTTTCAAAATCTTTATAATTGGGCATTTTAACTCACCGTAGTCATAATCCTTCATGACTGCTTTGGACATATGTTGTTTCTTCCTGTAATTTTGGTTCTAGTCTTATCGGTATTACCCTCTTTACACTGCAAAAAGTCAGTGTTCAAAAACAAGAAAAAAAAAAAAACACAAAAATGGGGGGTATTTTATTTGAAGTAAGCAAAATTATCTGACCATAAAACAAAAAAATTCAGCTTTCCAAAGCAAGTAAAATTAGCTAACCTCAATGAACCCCAAAATACCTTAAAATAAGTATATTCTCACTAATAAAAAGTGCACTTTTCTTGGTAGAAAAAAAAAAGACTCCTTTTTGCTCAATATGTTGAAAAATAAACTTAAAGTAAATGCTAGTGCCATTATCTTGACATAATGATATGCCCTCGCAATCATGATTTTTTTTTTTTCATGCTGGAAGTAAGAAATTATTACTTTAAAAAAGTAGTTTAATACTTGTGAGTGTTGATGACACAGATTTACAACAGTTGATATTCTAGTTTCAAGCATGTTTTACTCTATATAAGTCCTACAATCCAGGCAAAAAAAGCTGTAATATCTTACTGAGATCATTTAGGAGCAAAACCCTTAAAACAAGTAAAACACTAACATAAAATCTGCTTAGTGAGAAGAATTATCTTATCAGACAGAAAATAAGCAACTATCACCCTTATTTGTGATATTTCATCTTACTTAGATTTCAGTTTTTGTAGTGTACCCTCTGCCCTCAGAGTGATTGGTCCCCACCTGCTCCTGATTAGCAATCAGGAGACTCACCTGTTCCCGATCAGCAGCATTCAAAAGAATCAATCAATCAATCAAATCAAAATTCATCCGTATATAGCCCTAAATCACGAGTGTCTCAAAGGGCTGCGCAAGCCACGACGGCTGAAATCCCGCATCAGGGCAAAGAAAAACTCAACCTGATGGGATGACAGTGAGAAACCTTGGAGGGGGCCAAAGATGTGGTACGTCAAGTGGATCTAGATCTGGTGTCACCAACCTTTTTGAAACCAAGAGCTACTTCTTGGGTACTGATTAATGCGAAGGGCTACCAGTTTGATACACACTTAAATAAATTGCCAGAAATAGCCAATTTACTCAATTTACCTTTAATAAATACATCTATATATATATATATATATATATATATATATATATATATATATATATATATATATATTTATATATATATATATATATATATGGGTGTTTCTGTTTGTCATTCCGTCCATTTTTTTTCCTTTTACGGAAGGTTTTTGGTAGAGAATAAATGATGAAAAAAACACAGAGTTGAATGGTTTAAAAGAGGAGAAAACACACAAAAAAATGAAAAATACAATTTTGAAGCATAGTTTATCTATAATTTCGACTCTTTAAAATTCAAAATTCTACTGAAAAAAATGTATAGAAAAACTAACTAATTCAATTCTTTTTGAAAAAAATAAAAAAAAATATTTATGGAACATCATTAGTAATTTTTCCTGATTAAGATAAATTTCAGAGTTTTGATGACATGTTTTTTAAATAGGTTAAAATCCAATCTGTACTTTGTTAGAATATACAACAAATTGGACCAAGCTATATTTCTAACAAAGACAAATCATATTTCTTCTAGATTTTCCAGAACAAAAATGTTAAAAGAAATTCAAAAGATTTTGAGATAAGATTTAAATTTGATTCTACAGATTTTCTAGATTTGCCGGAAAATTTTTTTTTAATTTTAATCATAAGTTTGAAGAAATATTTCACAAATATTCTTCTTAGAAAATACAGAAGCTAAAATGAAAAATTAAATTAAAATGCATTTATTATTCTTTACAAAAAAAAATAAAAAAATAAAAAAAACTTGAACATTGATTTAAATTGTCAGGAAAGAAGAGGAAGGAATTCAAAAGGTAGAAAGGTAAATTCGTTTAAAAATCCTAGAATCATTTTTAAGGTTGTATTTTTTCTCTAAAATTGTCTTTCTGAAAGTTATAGGAAGCAAAGTAAAAAAAGACCAAGTCTTTAAAATATTTTCTTGGATTTTCTAATTTTATTTGAGTTTTGTCTCTCTTAGAATTAAAAATGTCGAGCAAAGCGAGACCAGCTTGCTAGTAAATAAATACAATTTAAAAAATAGAGGCAGCTCACTGGTAAGTGCTGCTATTTGAGCCATTTTTAGAACAGGCCAGCGGGCGACTCATCTGGTCCTTACGGGCGACCTGGTGCTCGCGGGCACCGCGTTGGTGACCCCTGATCTAGATCATAGTGTGAGAGTCCAGTCCACAGTGGGGCCAGGCGGACATCGTCTTGAGTGGAGACAAGTCAGCAACGCAGAGACGTCCCCAACTGATGCACAGATGAGTAGTTCACTGATCTGTGGTCACCTAATAACCTTTCCATGCAGGAGAGGGGGGCAGCGCAGAAAAGAGACGGCAGATCAACTGGTCTAAAAAGTGGGGTTTATTTAAAGGCTAGTGTATACAAATGAGTTTTAAGATGGGACTTAAATGCTTCTACTGAGGTAGCATCTCTAACTGTACTGGAGCCTTGATAGAAAACGCTCAATAGCTCACAGACTTTTTTTGGGGGTCTGGGAATCACTAAATAGCTGGAGTTCTTAGAACGCAGATTTCTTACATATGGTACAATACAATCAACAAGATAGGATGGAGTTAGACCCTTTAGTATTTTATATGTAAGTAGTAAAACCTTGAAGTTGTCACGTTTTGTTATGTGGACTTTTGACTTTGGTTGTGCACGTCCTTGTTTGTTCCGTTACCATGGTTTCTGATTAGTTCCACCTGCCCCGGTTTTTTGACGCACACCTGTTGATGATGATTGTTTCTGTATTTAAACCTGCCTCCTCCCTTTGCTCGCTCTTGGTTCGTCGTTTGCTTCATGCAACAGTCACGTTTGTTTCTCGGTCTTGTATTTACCCGCTTGCTAAGTCACGTCTTGAGTTTTCGTGCATTCGGCACGTTACTTTGGACTCTGTGGACTTCATGCTAAGTATTAGCTTTAGCTTCCCGTGCGTAGGCACACACTTTATTTTGTCATCTGTATCAGTGTTATTTTAATTTTTATATATTAAAGCAAGTCTTACCTGCTACTCCTGCCTGTCTGGTCCTGGTGCATCCGGGGGGGACTCAACACGCGCACACTATGCGTCCCAGACGTGAGAGAAGTGGCATCTTAAGTGCACAGGAAGCCAGTGCAGGTGAGCCAGTACAGGTGTAATATTTTTTTTTTGTCAACTCTAATCTTTTAATCCTGTTTGCGTGTACGATTCACCCGTGATTGGCTACCTCGTCCATGCTGGTGCTACCTACTTTTGCATGCATTAAATATATATTTTTAAGACACATTGCCTGCCGTCTCTGCAACTTGGGGTCACGCCGATATGCACAACCGTAACATACAAAACATATACCTCCTTTTTAGTAATATACGTTTATTTCTGTACTCCCACATTTATAATTACCATCATTTTGGGTGTGTAGCCGCAGCCATATGCCTTATGTTTACATATTTATTTTTGCTAATGCTAACGACGCCAACTCGCTTACATTACAAGCATGCATGAAAACACTCCCACTAGGGTTAGATAGATTGGATTAGATAGTACTTTATTTATTCCGTCAGGAGAGTTCCTTCAGGAAAATTACAATTTTCAGCACAATCCCATTCAAGATCAGACAAACATTACAGGGAGACAGAACAGGATCGCTGACTGGTCTGCCGCCTTCCAGCGCCCCTTACAAAAAAGATGACATACAGGTAAACAAGGGGGGGATGGGAGAAAAAAATTGAAGTTTAAAATAAAATAAAAAAATCAGTTTTACCCTGGGCCCTGGAGTGGGGGTGCAGACTGAGGCCAAGGGAAAAAAAAAAAAAACCCAACTCATAGCCATAGTACACATCCCTCTTCCATGTGTGTAAGAGGGAAATATCAATCATCAAAGAACAGAGGTTGTATTGTATATCAGTACTAGTATAGTATCGCGGTACTAATTAATCTAAAAAAGGTACTATACTCTGTTTGAAAAGTACCGGTTCCCAAGCATGACGGCGCGTCGTGGCATTGCTGGTTTTACGAGCAGAGGAGCATGTTCGGCAGCGCACAATCACTGAGTCCTTAGTGTGTAGGCAGAAAAGAGAAAACGGAGGCATTTTGGCTTAAAAACTAACATTAAAGGTGACGTTTATAACACTGAGACACTCTCAGGAAGAGATGCTCTAAAACATGGCTAGCTAGCTAGCAGTCGGCAGTGTTTTAGCTACTTCTAAATCACTAATCCTGGTCTCCACGGCGACAAATAAAGCTAGTTTCTTACAAGTAACATTATCACTGCAGGACGAGGAATAGCTAAAAATGCTTCACTACACACCGTAGCTCACCGGCGTCAAAATTGGTGGATCTACACCTGACATCCACTGAAATGATATCGAGTACATCAGCGTATCTCGTCGATACTACTATGATTACATTGATATTTTTTGGCATCACAACATCTTCTTTATTCTTTTTAAAATGCATATTATGTTTATCAACTCAGGAAATATGTCCTGGGCACATGCAGACTTTGACTATGAGCAGTATGATCCGGGAACTACTTGGTATCGGATTGACACCCAAATTTGTGGTGTCGTCCAAAACTAATGTGTGGTATCAAATAACAGAAAAATAAGTGATTATTAGTTTTTAACAGAAGTATAGCTACAACATGTTAAACGAGAAAGTAAGCCGATATTAACAGTAAATAAACAAGTAGATTAATAAATCATTTTCTACCCCTTGTCCTTAATAATGTTGACAAAATAATAGACTGATAAATGACACAAAATGTTACTGCATATGTCAGCAGACTCACTTGGAGCCTTTCTCTGCTTTCTTACTACTAAAAGATAATTTGTCTTGTGTGTTTACTATATTAGTTAAGGACATACTTGCAATAAGAAACATATGTTTAATGTACCCTAATAATGTTTGTTAAAATGAAGCCAATAATGCAATTTTTTGTGGTCCCCTTTATTTAGAAAAGTACCAAAAAATATCGAAGAAATATAGTGCCAAAATATTGGTATCGGAATAACACAAATTTATATATATATATATTTATATACCGTATTTCCTTGAATTGCCGCCGGGGCCCTAATTAATTTAAAACCTCTTCTCACTCCTGCGCTTACCAAAGGCATGCAGTAAAAGTAAGCATGCGCTAATTATTTAAAAACCCCTTCTCACTCCGGCACTTACCAAAGGTATGCAGTAAAAAATTGAGTGTGATTCAAACTTGGACCTTAAATCCTACTAAATAGATCTTAATCTTCTTCCCTTTATGCGATTTTAAATTACTGGTGTTGAAATCTGCCTCCTCCATTTTGAAAATGATGACAGGGGAAGTGTCACTCGTGACATCACGAGTTTGACCAGGCGGTAATACTAAGCATGCGCTAATTATTTTGCGAAGCG
>NC_084630.1:6823396-6925896 GCF_033978795.1 Nerophis ophidion | reverse complement strand
GGCATGTAGAGTTGGGTGTCATCAGCATAACAGTGAAAGCTAACGCCGTATTTGCGTATGATGTCACCCAGCGGCAGCATGTACATGCTAAAGAGTGCAGGGCCAAGGACCGAACCCTGGGGAACTCCACACGTTACCTTAACGTAGTCCGAGGTCACACTGTTATGGGAGACACACTGCATCCTATCAGTAAGATAAGAGTTAAACCAAGACAGGGCTAAGTCTGACATACCAATTCGTGTTTTGATACACTATAATAAAATATTATGATCGACGGTATCACTAAGATCGAGGAGCAGCAACATAGCTGACTCATCAGAATCCATCGGCGATGACACGTCAGAGGTCGCTTGCAGGGATTACCTTGCACTTTTGAAGAAACCAATCGTCATTTTGCTGGTGTGACTGGATATTCCGCGTAATGGGTTTTGAAAGCTTCTTCAGGTGGACTGCAACGGCAAGGAAGATGAAAGATCACTTCAGAAAGACTCGTCTTCACTCCCCTCTCATCTGCTGTCATAGCATTAGGTTTTAGGAAATGAATGCGGTTTATTTTACGCCTCTTTTATGAGGTAAGGGTGATAAGTCACACGCACGTTTCTTGTTCATACATCATTTGTTTGTCGTATTCTAGGCTACTCGTAGCAGTTTTGTAACATCAAAAAAGCTGCAACGTGTTGCGGAATATCTAAAAATAATGAGGCAAATAGGCTTATTTTATTGCATCACCGGGAATGTTTTGATCCCTTTCGAACAAAAATCAGTTTCAAGCCACACAGTCGTGGTCAAAAGTTTACATACACTTGTGAAGGACGTAATGTCATGGCTGTCTTGAGTTTCCAATCATTTCTACAACTCTTATTTTTTTGGTGATAGCGTGATTTGAGCACAAAAAAACATTCATATTGCTGAGTATTAAATGATAAATGGGTTGTACTTGTATAGCGCTTTTTTACCATCAAGGTACTCAAAGCGCTTTGACACTACTTCCACATTTACCCATTCACACACACATTCACACACTGATGGAGGTAGCTGCCATGCAAGGCGCCAACCAGCACCCATCAGGAGCAAGGGTGAAGTGTCTTGCTCAGGACACAACGGACGTGACGAGGTTGGTTTTAGGTGGGATTTGAACCAGGGACACTCGGGTTGCGCACGGCCACTCTCCCACTGCGCCACGCCGTCCCTAATTGTGGCCAAACAGCTCAATTTGTGTTTCATCTGACATCAAATCTCCCGTCCAAAGGCAAAACACAATAACTCAATGTTGGTCAAAACTGAGCTGATAATAATTTTGGAGTTCCTAGGTGATATACTGGGCTTCACGGTGGGAGAGGGGTTAGTGCGTCTGCCTCACAATACGAAGGTCCTGCAGTCCTGGGTTCAAATCCAGGCTCGGGATCTTTCTGTGTGGAGTTTGCATGTTCTCCCCGTGAATGCGTGGGTTCCCTTCCTCCCACTTCCAGAGACGTGCACCTGGGGATAGGTTGATTGGCAACACTAAATCGGCCCTAGTGTGTGAATGTGAGTGTGAATGTTGTCTGTCTATCTGTGTTGGCCCTGCGATGAGGTGGCGACTTGTCCAGGGTGTACTCCGCCTTCCGCCCGATTGTAGCTGAGATAGGCGCCAGCACTCCCCGCGACCCCACAAGGGAATAAGCGGGATAAAATGAATGGATGGATAGGTGATATACTTTACATCAGTGTATGCGATATTTTAATTTTTTCCGTAAGTAAGCTGTTACGCGCATGGCAGGACCTAGCAACTACCACACAACCGCGTAGATACGACAGGAAAAACCTAGTATCTCAAGGGAGTAATCGTAGCTTCTTTGTCAGTCGCCTTATTGTCTTTAATGAGACATTTCCACGAATGGGGGCCGACGGTCAACCTGATTATGTGATATTACGGCACGAGGGGATATATTTGGAAGATTGGCCCAGGACGTTGCAAGCACCTTCATTAAATGTAATTGTTCTTGATTCTTCCCCTTGCATACTCTTTTGGGCAGATAACTGTGGAGGTCAAAATAAAAACTGGACGCTGTACACGGCTCTTGCCCAATGTGCAAACGCAGAACGGGGCCCCACCCGAGATTGTGATAAAATATCTGGAGAAAGGGCACAAATTCATGAGAGCAGATTCAATCCATGGCTCAATCGGCAAGAAAATGAAAGCTCAAGAAAACATCTATACGTATGATGACTTTGTAGATCTTTGTAAGACAGCATCGAGATAGATTGGTTTACTCAAAATCAGCTAGAAGTTAGTTACTAGGTCTTGCCTTTGGACGGGAGAAATGGACAAAAGATAAGACCTTTTGGAGGAAAGTTCTGTGGTCAGATGAAACAAAAGTTGAGCTCCTCGGCCACAATACCCAGCAATATGTTTGGAGGAGAAAGGATGAGGCCTTTTAATCCCAGGAACACCATACCTACCGTCAAGCATGGTGGTGGTAGTATTACGCAACGCAAGTACGCACGCGCGGAAAATGTGCACATCACAGTCACCTCCAGTGATGCTTTGTGTGCAAGTTCTTTAATTTAACTTATCTGAACAATATCCAGTGTTGTGGTATTTCAATGAACTGGAAGCCAGTGTGCTGTGGGGCCCTTTTGTACTGAATAAACTCATTAAATGTTTAATGGACAACTGTAAGTAAACAATGTGGTGAACTAAGGATCTAGATATCTGGTCAGGACACACCTTTTGCCTTCACCTTTATTGGCGATTCGTTTTTAGCGACTTCATATATTCTGCACCTAAACGTTGAGTCCGCGACATACATGGTGGACAATAACTAATACAGTCAACTTTGCCAGTCCAAATTCATTCGCCGTTTTCCTCGACGGCCAGGTAGTACAAAGCACACGCTACCATTTTTTATCACATCCACAGGAGCTTTGTCTCGCAGTCTCTCCTTCGACAAATGGACAAAGTTTTTCGGTGGCAGAGGGTTTAGTGCGTCTGCCTCACAATACGAAGGTCCTGAGTAGTCTGGGGTTCAATCCCGCGCTCGTGGAGTTTGCATGTTCTCCCCGTGAATGCGTGAGTTCCCTCCAGGTACTCCGGCTTCCTCCCACTTCCAAAGACATGCACCTGGGGATAGGTTGATTGGCAACACTAAATTGGCCCTAGTGTGTGAATGTGAGTGTGAATGTTGTCTGTCTATCTGTGTTGAGGTGGCGACTTGTCCAGGGTATACCCCGCCTTCCGCCAGATTGTAGCTGAGATAGGCACCAGTGGAATAGGCGGTAGAAAAATGGATGGAGAATCACAGCTGACCCGGCCGAACATTCAAAAGTTCCCATGCTGTCTGAGAAGTGTTGTATCCCAAATAGCTGCAATTGCTTTCCCTTAAGTCAGGGGTCGGGAACCTTTTTGGCTGAGAGAGCCATGAAAGCCAAATATTTCAAAATGTATTTCCGTGAGAGCCATATTATATTTTATAACACTGAATACAACTAAATGCTTGCATTTTTTAAGTAAGACCAACATTTTTCGAGTATAATAAGTCTCTTATTCTTTTTAATAACATTGTTATTTGTGAGTGTGAATGTTGTCTGTCTATCTGTGTTGGCCCTGCGATGAGGTGGCGACTTGTCCAGGGTGTACCCCGCCTCCCGCCCGATTGTAGCTGAGATAGGCGCCAGCGCCCCCCGCGACCCCAAAAGGGAATACGCGGTAGGAAATGGATGGATGGATGTTATTCTGAAGCTAACCAATAATAAATCATATGTCATGTCTGTTGATCATGTTTTTGTTCAGGCCATGTGCTGTTTGTCTTTTGGACTCTTTAAGTTCCTGTTTTTTCCACTCCCTTGTCGGGTTTCCTCGGTTACTCATTTTGTCCCCCTTCTCTGGTGGACAAAATGCCCGCTGACCTGCTTCCCGAGCACTAATCAGAGGCAGTATTTAAGCTTGTCTTTGCCAGTCAGTCGCCCTGGCGTCAATGTGATCTTTTCTTGCTCTGTGCTGACTTGTTTCATCCCTTGCCATAGTTCCGTGCTTCATGCCATGCAAGTATTTTTTTTTTCATTTATGTTCATAGTCTGTTTATGCGTTAGCTTTCTTCCTTAGCCCAAGTTGTGCCTCCGCTGTGAGCGATTTTCGTTTGTATTTTTTTTTAGTTTAAATTAAGTCATGTTTTTTACCTAAATGCCATGTCCCGAGTAGTCCGTCTGCCTTCCTGGGAGAACGACCCCGCAGCAAGCTGCGACCCCCCCTCCCCCATCATGACATAAAATACTTCTTACCATTAATGCGATTTCTTGAATTTCTTGAACAGGTGCGGTAGGAAACGGATGGATGGATTTAAATGCATGACAATGTTTTATATTTTGAACGTTATTTTTAGCACTGTGAATTCCAGCGGAATTATTCATAATTATCCTGTTAAGCAATGTCAGCTAAGATTTATCCGAGAGCCAGATGCAGTCATCAAAAGAACCACATCTGGCTCTAGAGCCATTGGTTCCCTACCCCTGTCTTAAGGTATTCATGGTGATTTCCACAAGTGTCTGTACAAGTAGAAAATAAGGATAAACACGAGCATGTCTGGATGACTCGCCTTCATATTTCCAGTGGTTAGTTTCAAGTTACGAAACCGCTTTATTATAAAGCTGGGTGTAGCACGTTCTTTCTGACGTCACTTTCCCCCCGAACTCACCTTGTAAACCATGGGTGTCGGGCCCGCGGGACAAATTTGGCCAGCCGTGTAATTTAATTTGGCCCTTGAGGCAATATCAAATTAACATTACAGCTGGCCCGCCATTATTACGCAGCAGCCGTGCCGTTGTAACCAGGGGCGCCGCTAGGGATTTTGGTCCCCATGAAAATAATATTTACAGGGCCCCCAACACATAATTTCATCATCATTAGGGGCCTCTCTGCAGCCCCCTCCATCATGGGCCCATAGAATACGTCACCTTTACCCGCCCTTTTCGGCGCCCCTGGCTGTAACACCGTAATTTCTCACACTTGCCAATCCTCCCGAAGTTCAGTGCCCCTCCCGAAAATCTCCCGGGGCAAGCAAGCATTCACCCGATTTCCACCCGGACAACAATATAGAGGGCGTGCCTTAAAGGCACCACCTTTAACATTCTCTACAACCTGTCGTCACGTCCGCATTCCCTCCATACAAACAGCGTGCAGGCCCACTGGCATAATTATTACACACACATAAGTGAATGCAAGGCATACTTGGTCAACAGCCATACAGGTCACACTGAGGGTGGCCGTATAAACAACTTTAACACTGTTACAAATACGCGCCACAGTGTGAACTCACACCAAACAAGAATGACAAACACATTTCGGGAGAACATCTGCACTGTAACATAACATAAAAAAAACAGAACAAATACCCAGAACCCTTTGCAGCACTAACTCCTTCGGGACGCTACAATACGTTTTGATATTTACCTCAGAGGGCTGCAAATAGAAAAGAGGCATTAAATTTGTATTTAAATTTTATTTGAAATCCCATTGATATTTTTTAATTATTATTATTATTTGAAACTCGATTTTGCATGTCACTATAAAGTTATATAAGCCTTGCTTGTTCAATATTCAATCCAAAACTTGTTTGGGTCCCTATTAAAAGGTTAATTTGTTCAACCTTGGCCCACGGTTTTGTTCAGTTTTAAATTTTGGCCCACTCTGTATTTGAGTTTGACACCCCTGTTGTAAACGATCAATGAGTCCATGCCAAGCTAAGCCAGAGATTCAAGAAACACACGGCTTACTTACCCGTTTAAAAATGTATCTGAGGAGGGGTGAAGTGAAGTGAATTATATTTATATAGCGCTTTTCTCTAGTGACACAAAGCCCTTTACATAGTAAAACCCAATATCTAAGTTATATTTAAACCAGTGTGGGTGGCACTGGGAGCAGGTGGGTAAAGTGTCTTGCCCAAGGACACAGCGGCAGTGGGTAGGATGGCAGAAGCGGGGATCGAACCTGGAACCCTCAAGTTGCTGGCACGGCCACTCAACCAACCGAGCTACACCGTCTGACCTTAAACGAGGGTTTAGTGTGGCTGAAATGGGACTTAGGCTAAATAATGATTAGTTTAAGGCGTTAAACAACTTTGTGTAGACATAGTGGACAGCACCAACCCGGGAAATGCACCACAACCATTAGCTCCAACTTTTCCTCGCTGGTTAATAATTCTTGCAGTGGGAGTTGGCATTTAAAACCAACAGTATAAACAAGATTGATTCAAATTACTGTGTGAAGGGGTTAGTATTAAGCCAAAGGACATAAAGAAAGAAATAAATCGTATATCGTAATGCAAGGCCTGAGAAATTATTTTGACCCGGGGTCCGAATTTAGAGGAAAACTGTGTCTGGGGGCCAGTATATCAGAATTTTAAGAACGCTAATAAAAAAAACTCAAAATAATGTCTGGATGCTAAAAACGTTATGACGGACCACCTTAAAAGGGAACATTAGACCTATGGAAGCGTCAATATATACCTTGATGGTGCAGAAAAAAGACCATGTATTTTTTCAACCGATTTCTGAACTCTAAATGGGCGAATTTGGGCGAATTAAACGCCTTTCTGTTTATGTGACGCTGCCTAGGTAAGAAAGGCACCATTTTCATTTTTTCAAACATACAAACACCAGGTCTCAGCTCTGTTATTTTCCATTTTTTGGACTATTTTCTGGAACCTTGAAGACATCATGCCTCGTCGGTGTGTTTTCGGAGGGTGTAACAACACTAACAGGGAGGGATTCAAGTTGCACCACTGGCCCCAAGATGCAAAAGTGTCTGCCGCCAGACCCCCATTGAATGTGCCAGAGTGTCTGCACATTTTACCGGCGATGCTTAGACAGACATGGCACAGAGATGTATGGATAACCTGCAGATGCATTTGGCAACAATAAAGTCAACGAAATCACAAAGGTACGTTTTGTTGATGTTGTTGACTTATGTGCTAATCAGACATATTTGGTCGCGGCGTGACTGCCAGCTAATCGATGCTAACATGCTATTTAGGCTAGCTATATGTACATTTGAAACTATATTACGTTTCCTTCCACCCACATTTAATGCGAAACAAACACTTACCAATCGACGGATTTAAGTTGCTCCAGTGTCACAAGATGCAAAAGTCCTGATCGTTTGGTCCGCGCATTTTACAGGCGATGCTAGTGTAGCTATTCGGCCATGTTATGGGCCACTTCATTAGATACACCCATGCTATGGCCGAATAGCGTCAATAACTGTTCGCTCAATAGCTTCAGTTTCTTCTTCAACTTCAATTTCGCTATCTGCCTCCATACTCCAACCATCCGTTTCAATACATGCGTAATCTGTCGAATCGCTTAAGCCGCTGAAATCCGAGTCTGAATCCGAGCTAATGTCGCTATATCTTGCTGTGGTATTCGCCATTGTTTGTTTACATTGGCAGCAATGTATGACGTCACACTAGGAAAATAGACAGTGGTTTCGAGAGAGCGAAAATCAAGCACTTTAAAGCTTTTTGAAAAAAACTTCAACAAATAAAATAAGCCACTGAGAACTGATTTTTAATGGTTTTAACCCTTTTGAAATTGTGATAATGTTTCCCTTTCAAAAAACGGAATGGCATTTAACATTTTTTTTTACTGAATGAGACACCCAGAAGGGACATGAAAATAAAGAATGTGGGATTTACAATATTAACTATGAAGGATAAAACACTGAATATTGACAACATATGAACGTCACACCCCTTCTTCATCCACATGTTTTTTACAATCAAGCGAAATGCAGCAAAAATATAAACAGGAAGGGTAAAAGAAAAAAAAAAACACCTACAATCTGATATATCTGATGTCACTAAAATTTAGAACTTTGTTTTAAAAATCTCCTTCCGTGTCCTGTCCCTGACACCCGCATTTCAACTAATTAGATGACCTTAGTAACTAATTATATTACCATAGTAACTAGTATATCATGCAGATTCCAAGCATTGAAATACTTAATATAGTTCAAGACTTCCGGTCATTGGAAAACATCATAATGGCAGCCACACTTTCCATCTTAAACATCTAAACCAGGGGTCACCAACCTTTTTGAAACCAAGAGCTACGTCTTGGGTAATGATTAATGGGAAGGGCTACCAGTTTGATACACACTCAAATAAATTGCCAGAAATAGCCAATTTGCTCAATTTACCTTTAATAAATAAATAAAAAAATATATATAAAAGGGTATTTTATGGTACATTTTTTTTTTCTTTTACGGAAGGTTTTTTTGTAGAGAATAAATGATGAAAAAAAAACGCTTAATTGAACAGTTTAAAAGAGGACAAAACACGAAAAAAATTTAAATTACATTTTGAAACATAGTTTCTTCTATTTCGACTCTTTAAAATTCAAAATTCACCCGAGAAAAAGAAGAGAAAAACTAGCTAATTCAAATCTTTTTGAAAAAATTAAACATTTCCTGATTAAGATTAATTTTAGAATTTTGATGACATGTTTTAAATAGGTTAAAATCCAATCTGCACTTTGTTAGAATATATAACAAATTGGACCAAGCTATATTTCTAACAAAGACAAATAGTTATTTCTTCTAGATTTTCCAGATATTTTTTTTTTAAGAAATTCAAAAGACTTTGAGATAAGATTTAAATTTGATTCTAAATATTTTTTAGATTTGCCAGAATTTTTTTTTTTGAAGTTTGAAGAAATATTTCCCAAATATTCTTCGTCGAAAAAACAGAAGCTAAAATGAAGAATGAATTAAAATGTATTTATTATTCTTTACAATAAAAAAAAAACTAAATTTACTTGAACATTGATTTAAATTGTCAGGAAAGAAGAGGAAGGACTTTAAAAGCTAAAAAGGTATATGCGTTTGTTACGTCTCGTCTCGATTACTGTAACGTATTATTTTCGGGTCTCCCCATGTCTAGCATTAAAAGATTACAGTTGGTACAAAATGCGGCTGCTAGACTTTTGACAAGAACAAGAAAGTTTGATGACATTACACCTGTACTGGCTCACCTGCACTGGCTTCCTGTGCACTTAAGATGTGACTTTAAGGTTTTACTACTTACGTATAAAATACTACACGGTCTAGCTCCATCCTATCTTGCCGATTGTATTGTACCATATGTCCCGGCAAGAAATCTGTGTTCAAAAGACTCCGGCTTATTAGTGATTCCTAGAGCCCAAAAAAAGTCTGCGGGCTATAGAGCGTTTTCCGTTCGGGCTCCAGTACTCTGGAATGCCCTCCCCGTAACAGTTCGAGATGCTACCTCAGTAGAAGCATTTAAGTCTCACCTTAAAACTCATTTGTATACTCTAGCCTTTAAATAGACCTCCTTTTTAGACCAGTTGATCTGCCGCTTCTTTTCTTTCTCCTATGTCCCCCCCTCCCTTGTGGAGGGGGTCCGGTCCGATGACCATGGATGAAGTACTGGCTGTCCAGAGTCGAGACCCAGGATGGACCGCTCGTCGGGACCCAGGATGGACCGCTCGCCTGTATCGGTTGGGGACATCTCTACGCTGCTGATCCGCTTGAGATGGTTTCCTGTGGACGGGACTCTCGCTGCTGTCTTGGATCCGCTTGAACTGAACTCTCGCGGCTGTGTTGGAGCCACTATGGATTGAACTTTCACAGTGTCATGTTAGACCCGCTCGACATCCATTGCTTTCGGTCCCCTAGAGGGGGGGGGGGGGGGGGGTTGCCCACATCTGAGGTCCTCTCCAAGGTTTCTCATAGTCAGCATTGTCACTGGTGTCCCACTGGATGTGAATTCTCCCTGCCCACTGGGTGTGAGTTTTCCTTGCCCTTTTGTGGGTTCTTCCGAGGATGTTGTAGTCGTAATGATTTGTGCAGTCCTTTGAGACATTTGTGATTTGGGGCTATATAAATAAACATTAATTGATTGACTGATATGTGTTTAAAAATCCTGAAATCATTTTTAAGGTTGTATTTTTTCTCTAAAATTGTCCTTCTGAAAGTTATGAAAAGCAAAGTAAAAAAAATCATACATTTATTTAAATAAGTGAAGACCAAGTCTTTTTAAAATGTTTTCTTGGATTTTCAAATTCTATTTGAGTTTTGTCTCTCTTAGAATTAAAAATGTCGAGCAAAGCGAGACCAGCTTGCTAGTAAATACATACAATTTTAAAAATAGAGGCAGCTCACTGGTAAGTGCTGCTATTTGAGTTATTTTTAGAACAGGCCAGCGGGCGACTCATCTGGTCCTTACGGGCTACCTGGTGCCAGCGGGCACCGCGTTGGTGACCCCTGATCCAAACAAATGAGTTGGGAATGTCCGGCGGAGTCGGATTGAAATGCTTAACGGGCCGCATTTGACCAGATCTGTCGTAATGCGTATTTGACCATTAGGCATGTTATTTGATTTTTGGTACACACACCATTTCCAACATGGTGTGGTGAAACATATTCAATGCACCTGAGGAAATGTTTTCGCTCTATTGCCACATTGCATCATGGGTACATCCCTAAATGTCTTATGACAGTTACCTCACCACGTGTGTCCGTTAACTGAAGTGCAATAAAGCCCCTCAGGTGTGGAGATGCTCACACACGAGTGGACACTCGGTAGCTGAGCTTCATTTGGCAGCAATGGTCAGTGATCGTATATTTTTGCCACCACTTTGACAAATCACTGCCTCTAGACCGATAAAATAAATCAGCCCCTTTTCTTCAACACTTTCAATAAAAATGGATGAGTGTAAAGAAAATTTGCTGCATGGCTGCTTTATTTTAGATCGTTAAATTCATTTAAAGGGGACTTCTTTTCGGATTAGGAAATGTTAGATTGTTTGGATCAACCATCAAATCGTAAATAAAAACAGAAAACAATGATTTACAAATCATTTTCAACTTATATTCAATTGAATAGACTGCAAAGACAAGATACTCAATGTTCGAATTGAGAAACATTTAAAATATGTTTTGCAAATAATCATTAACTTTGTATTTGATCGTAGCAACACTGTTGTATTTTGAGCTAGGACTGGACCCCAGGATGCAGAGACGGGAGGCGAGGTAGAATCACAAAAATAGATTGTCTTTAAAAAGTACAAAAAAAGATTAACTAAAGGCGATGGGGCAGAAGTGCACACCATGGAGATACTAAACAAAAGGAGGACTCTCGGAGGTCAGCAAAAAAGGTTCCAACGAAAAACTTCTCTCAATTACTGAGGAACTAGGGAGTAAAAACAAGAGGTAAGGAATGATGATACAAAAAGAAAGAGCACATACCGAGTTAGAGGATGCGAGTCAGGTATGAAGACATGGAGATCACAGGTAACAATAACCGGCAAGGCGCAGCTGACTGTGATGACCTTATATAGTGCCGGGTACTGATTAGTCGCGGGTGTGCCTCGCTGGAACTAATGGGTAGAGGAGAAACTAACACAAAAGGCAACAAGGAGGAGACAGAAAAATAACAAAAACAAAACACATTGCAAAAAAAGTTGTCACAGGGGCATTTTTAACACTGTGTTACATGGCCTTTCCTTTTAAAAATACTCAGTAAATTGAAGCTTTTCAAGCGGAATTCAAACTCATTCTTGCTTGATGTACAGCTTAAGTTGTTCAACAGGGGTCTCAGTTGTGGTATTTTAGGCTTCATATTGCGCCACACATTTTCAATGGGAGACAGGTTTGGACCACAGGCAGGCCAGTCTAGTACCTGCACTCTTTTACTATGAAGCCACGCTGTTGTAAGATGTAAGACGTTTCTTGGTATTGTTATGCTGAAATAAGCAGGGGCGGCCATGAAAAAACGTTGCTTGGATGGCAACATATGTTGCTCCAAAACCTGTAGGTGCCTTTCAGCATTAATGGTGACTTCACAGATGTGTAAGTTACCCATGCTTTGGGCACTAATGCACCCCGATACCATCACAGATGCTGGCTTTTGAACTTTGCGCCTATAACAAGCGGGAGGTTTTTTTTTTCCTCTTTGTTCCGGAGGACACAACGTCCACAGTTTCCAAAAACAACTTGAAATGTGGACTCATCAGACCACAGAACACTTTTCCACTTTGCATCAATCCATTTTAGATGAGCTCAGGCCCAGCGAGCTGGCTGTGTTTCTGGGTGTTGTTGATTACCGGCTTTTGCTTTGCTTTGCTTAGTAGAGTTTTAACTTGCACTTACAGATGTAGCGACGGACTTTAGTTACTCACAGTGGTTTTCTGAAGTCTTCCTGAGCCCATGTGGTGATATCCTTTATATACTGATGTAGGATTTGGATGCAATACCGCCTGAGGGATCGATGGTCTGTAATATCATTGCTTACGTGCAGTGATTTCTCCAGATTCGCTGCACCTTTTGATGATATTACGGACCGTAGATGGTGAAATCCCAAAATTCGTAGCAATAGCTCGTTGAAAAATGTTGTTCTTAAACTGTTCGACAATTTGCTCACGCATTTGTTCACAAAGTGGTGACCCTCGCCCCATCCTTGTTTGGGAATAACTGAGCATTTCATGGAAGCTGCTTTTATATTCAAACATGGCAGTTTAATATCGAGCCGACTAAAAAAAAAACACAGACTACCACATTTTGTGTACACATACCTTGTTTTTGGTGTTGGAGAAAAATCTGGAGCAACTGAGCATTAATACACCTCCATACCATCGAAGATGCCACAGATCCTGGCTTTTAAAATTTGCGCCTATAACAATCGGGATGGTTATTTTCCTCTTTGTTCCGGAGGACACGACATCCACAGTTTCCAAAAACATGTGGACTCATCAGACCACAGAACACTTTTCCACTTTGCATCACTCCATCTTAGATGAGATCGGGCCCAGCAAAGCCGACGGCGTTTATGGGTGTTGTTGATAAATGGTTTTCGCTTTGCTAAGTAGAGTTTTAACTTGCACTTACAGATGTAGCAACGAACTGTAGTTACTCACAGTGGTTTTATGAAGTGTTCCTCAGCCCATGTGGTGATACCCTTTACATACCGATGTAGGTTTTTGATGCAGTAACGCCTGAGGGATCGAATGTCTTTAGTATCATGCTTACATGCAGTGATTTCTCCAAATTCTCTTCACCTTTTGATGATATTACGGTACGTAGATGGTGAAATCCCAAAATTCGTAGCAATAGGTCGTTGAGAAATGTTGTTCTTAAACTGTTCGACAATTTGCTCGCGCATTTGTTCACAAAGTGGTTACCCTCGCACCATCCTTGTTTGTGAATGACTGAGCATTTCATGGAAGCGTCTTTTATACCCAATCATGGCAGTTTAATATCGAGCCGACTCGTCATGATCCACGTCTTGGATCATGGCATATTCTTGGTTTTGGTTCTGTTTGATATCACATTCTTTGTGGCACTTCCTGGTTTATTTCTGTTGTCTTAGCAACGCATTTGTGTCACCTGCCTTCCGTGTGATCAGGCACACCTGCCTCATGATTTATGTCCTCATATATGCCCGCCTTTGTTTGACATTCAGTCTTGGACTCTTGTTTGCTCCCACATAACAGATGACGTCACATTCCAGCATTGTGGTAACTATTAGCGCTCGATTAGCTTCCACGCTATTTTGTTTGTTCTTTTCCCTAGTTCTCACGCTATCGCCTTCTGTTCTTCCTAACTTCCACGCTAGTTCTGTTTTTTTTTGTTTGTTAGTGCCTTCATGCAAAGTGTTTTGTTTCCGAGTCTGTTTTATAGTGTTCTTTAGTGTGTAAATAAATCATTATCCTTACCCTCACGCTGTGTTCCATCTTCCGCTGCACCCACGAGAGAACAACTCGTCACCACAATGCCACCGAGACGTCACACGACTAAAAAAAAAAACACAGACTACCATGTTGAATTCCACATTTCGTGTAAAAATACTTTGTTGTTGGTCTTGGAGAAAAATCTGGAGCATCTGAGCACTAATACACGCCCATGCCATCACAGATGCCACAGATGCTAGCTTTTGAAATTTGGCGCCTATAACAATCGGTATGGTTATTTTCCTCTTTGTTGCAGAGGACACGACATCCACAGTTTCCAAAAAACAATTCGAAATGTGGACTCATCAGAACACTTTTACACTTTGCATCAGTCCATCCTAGATAAGTTCAGGCCTAGCAAAGCTGACAGCGTTTCTGGGTGTTGTTGATAAATGGTTTTCGATTTGCTCAGTAGAGTTTTAACTTGCACTTACAGATGCAGCAACAGACTGTACTTACTCACAGTGGTTTTTCTGAAGTGTTCCTGAGCCCATGTGGTGATATCCTTTACATACCGATGTAGGTTTTGGATGCAGTATTGCCTGAGAGATCGAAGGTCTGTAATATCATTGCTTACGTGCAGAGATTTCTGCAGATTCTCTGCACCTTTTGATGATATTACGAACCGTAGATGGTGAACACCTAAAATTCCCGGCAATAGTTTGTTGAGAAATGTTGTTCTTGAAGTGTTCAACAATTTGCTCGCGCATTTGTTCACAAAGTGGTGACCATCTTTGTTTGTGAACGACTGAGCATTTCATTGAAGCTGCTTTTATACCCAATCATGGCAGTTTTATATCGAGCCGACTAAAAAAAACACAGACTACCATTCACTTTACATTCCACATCTGGTGTATACATACCTTGTTTTTGGTCTTGGAGAGAAATCTGGAGCATCTGGGGAGATAATGAAGATCGTGTGGGTAGCAGGTGGCTGCCATCACTGATCCAGACCGTGCAGTTAATCCTCAAACCACCACACGAAACTTCAGTTTTACCCTGTAATGATATCAAGTACAGGCACACAGCTAGTCGAAACTATGATTACGTCATTTTTTGGCATCACATTTAAATTGTATATTATGTTCATAAACTCAAGAAGTATGTCCATGGACACATGAGGACTTTAAATATGACCAATGTATGAACCTGTAACTTCTTGGTATTGGATTGACACCAAAATGTGTGGTATCGTCCAAAACTAATGTAAACTATCAAACAACAGAAGAATAAGTGATCATTACATTTTAACAGAAGTGTACACAGAACATGTTAAGAGTGAAATTAAGCAGATATTAACAGAAAATGAACAAGTAGATTAAAAATTAATTTCTGTCAGGCTTTCCCCTGACAGTTTGTCTATGTTTCAGGTTTTTCCTCTGCATTTGTTTATTTCCTCTGTTTAGTATCTCCTGTCTTTAGTTCCTGTCTAGTGCTCTTATTTTGTCAGCTTCCTGTCTTGTTCCCTGAGTGCTGTGTTCCTCCTCAGCTGCGGCTGAATGGCACCTGGCCACACCTGTTGCCAATCAGCCCGCTCCTATTTGTACCTGCTTTGTCTTGCGTCAGTGGCTGGATCATTGCATAGCTCGGTTGGTAGAGTGGCCGTGCCAGCAACTTGAGGGTTGCAGGTTCGATTCCCGCTTGTGCCATCCTAGTCACTGCCGTTGTGTCCTTGGGCAAGACACTTTACCCACCTGCTCCCAGTGCCACCCACACTGGTTTAAATGTAACTTAGATATTGGGTGTCACTATGTAAAGCGCTTTGAGTCACTTGAGAAAAGCGCTATATAAATATAATTCACATCACTTCACCCTATTTTGACAACGGGGTGCAATAAGACCTTGGTTTTGTGTTTCTGAAAGACAAACAGGGCCCCCCCCGTGGAGACCAACACCATCGGTTCATACGGTACTTGAGACCAACAAAACAAAACATACAGGAGTTTTTTTTGCTTGTTTGTTTTTTTGTGCTTCTTGGAGACCGGCCAGAGCCTCGGCATTTGTGTTTTCCTATCGACGCCCGCTGGTGTCATCGCGTGGAAGAATGGCGAAACAATCCTTTCGCCGGCTGCGCCAACAAATATAGATGTTATGTGGTGTGAGGGGGACAATGATGGAGAGATGCAGCAAGGATGTGGCTTGTGAGGGAGGAAAGAAAAAGGGACGTCTGGAGAGTGCGGGTAACAAAGAGTTGTGAGAGGCGGGGATGGAGACGGACGGACTGATGGTGGTGAATTGTACGTAGCGAGTGTCCATGTCTCCTGCCACCCATGAATCCTGCTGCACGGCAGCTAACAGAGTCAACTGTCCTCTGGCGTCTTATCTTCCCATTTTCTCATTTGCTCCTTTGTACTCTCGCTATCCTCTCCTGTCTGCCTTTTGGTGCCCACTGCTGTCTATTTTTGATCCCCTTCTACTCCTTCTACATCCTCAGTCTCGTTCTTGGTGTGCAGTAGGTCCCACGCTCACATCTGCTCTATTACACTTTAACGACCGTATTTTTCCGGACCATAGGGCGCACCGGATTATGAGGCGCAATGCCGATGAGCGGGTCTATCCGGGTCTTTTTTCGTACAAAAGGTGCCCCGCATTAAAGGGGTCATATTATGTTTACGTGGCTCTTCTCCCCCTCATCTTTCTTGTAGCGGTGTAGCGTGCAAGGACGAGAGTGGAAGAAGTGTCAAAAGTTAGAGCTGACTGTTTTAATGACATTCAGTCTTTACTTCAATTATTAAACGGAGCAGCAACATCTGTTTGAAGTGAAGTGAATTATATTTATATAGCGCTTTTCTCAAGTGACTCAAAGCGCTTTACATAGTGACACCCAATATCTAAGTTACATTTAAACCAGTGTGGGTGGCACTGGGAGCAGGTGGGTAAAGTGTCTTGCCCAAGGACACAACGGCAGTGACTAGGATGGCACAAGCGGGAATCGAACCTGCAACCCTCAAGTTGCTGACACGGCCACTCTACCAACCGAGCTATGCCGCCCCGTGACTCACTAGTGCAGGGGTAGGGAACCTATGGCTCTAAAGCCAGATGTGGCTCTTTTGATGACTGCATCTGAGTCTCGGGTAAATCTGAGCTGACATTGCTTAACACGATAAGTAATGAATAATTCCACTTGTAATCGCAGTGTTGAAAATAACGTTCAAAATATAAAACATTCTCATGCTTTTTTATGTTCAAGAAGTTGCATTAGTGGTAAGAAGTAATTTTATTTATTACTGGGGATTCTTCAGACCACCAAGAGCCTGTTTTAGGGTTACAATATTGTTTTATTTAATTTTTCTCTCAGTTGCTTTCCAGCAATTGTCTTTTTCTCTTTCGTCCTCACTCGCGCTCTGGCTCCAGCCCCAACCGTGTCTCTCCTCCTGGCTGCTGCTTATAACAGAGCGACAGGTGATTAGATACAAAGGCCCAGGTGGGCCTTTTTTACGCACCTGTCGCTGATTTCGAGGCCAGTACTGGCAACATCCTGCTTTGCTGCAGGCCCGCAGGCCACGCCCCCACCACAGTTAGCTTCAGAATAACAATGTTATTTTAAAGAATAAGATACCTATTATACTCTGGAAATGTTAGTCTTACTTAAAAATGCACGTGTTTAGTTGTGTTCAGTGTTAAAAAAAAATTATATGGCTCTTAGGGAAATACATTCTAAGTCATATTTTAGGGACGGCGTAGCGCTGTGGAAGGGTGGTTGTGCGCAACCCGAGGGTCCCTGGTTCAAACCCCACCATATACCAACCTCGTCACGTCCGTTGTGTCCTGAGCAAGACACTTCACCCTTGCTCCTGATGGGTGCTGGTTAGCGCCTTGCATGGCAGCTCCCTCCATCAGTGTGTGAATGTGTGTGTGAATGGGTAAATGTGGAAGTAGTGTCAAAGCGCTTTGAGTACCTTGAAGGTAGAAAAGTGCTATACAAGTACCACCCACTTATTTAACTTAAATGTTTGACATTGAGCTGAACATGCTGGTTAGCGCCTTGCATGGCAGCTCCCTCCATCAGTGTGTGAATGTGTGTGTGAATGGGTAAATGTGGAAGTAGTGTCAAAGCGCTTTGAGTACCTTGAAGGTAGAAAAGCGCTACACAAGTACCACCCACTTATTTAACTTAAATGTTTGGCATTGAGCTGAACATGCTGGTTAGCGCCTTGCATGGCAGCTCCCTCCATCAGTGAATGAATGTGTGTGTGTGAATGTGTAAATGTGGATGTAGTGTCAAAGCGCTTTGAGTACCTTGAAGGTAAAAAAGCGCTATACAAGTACCACCCACTTAATTAACTTAAATGTTTGGCATTGAGCTGAACATGCCGGTTAGCGCCTTGCATGGCAGCTCCCTCCATCAGTGTGTGAATGTGTGTGTGAATGGGTAAATGTGGAAGTAGTGTCAAAGCGCTTTGAGTACCTTGAAGGTAGAAACGCGCTACACAAGTACCACCCACTTATTTAACTTAAATGTTTGGTATTGAGCTGAACATGCTGGTTAGCGCCTTGCATGGCAGCTCCCTCCATCAGTGTATGAATGTGTGTGTGTGAATGTGTAAATGTGGATGTAGTGTCAAAGCGCTTTGAGTACCTTGAAGGTAAAAAAGCGCTATACAAGTACCACTCACTTAATTAACTTAAATGTTTGGCATTGAGCTGAACATGCTGGTTAGCGCCTTGCATGGCAGCTCCCTCCATCAGTGTGTGAATGTGTGTGTGAACGGGTAAATGTGGAAGTAGTGTCAAAGCGCTTTGAGTACCTTGAAGGTAGAAACGCGCTATACAAGTAAAACCCACTTATTTAACTTAAATGTTTGGCATTGAGCTGAACATGCTGGTTAGCGCCTTGCATGGCAGCTCCCTCCATCAGTGTGTGAATGTGTGTGTGAACGGGTAAATGTGGAAGTAGTGTCAAAGCGCTTTGAGTACCTTGAAGGTAAAAAAGCGCTATACAAGTACCACCCACTTATTTAACTTAAATGTTTGGCATTGAGCTGAACATGTAGTCTTTTCTCAAGGATAGGGCTATCACATTTGCATTCCAAAGTCCCAATTAGGGACTAGTTTCTATGAGAAGTGATCCAATCCAGCTGCGAATGTCACAGTAAGGGGCCTTATCTTATTATCTTCTTAAACTGAAATACTGATATTTAATTAAACCCGGTGGTTAGTTTTCTCCAAGATGAATATAAACATTCACCTTGTGCAAAATATAATATGAGTTAATTAATTCACTTAAGTAGCACATCGGGAAATTAAACCAACATAATTTGTGACTAGGAAATTGCAAGAAAGGATACCCTCATTGACCTGTCCCTCCCCCGTAATATTCTTGGTTTCTAACTGGCCTGATGTCCTCAACTTTAGCGTTGGCTCCGTTCCCGTGAACCTTTGTCTGCATGTGCTTTATGATTGACTGCTGACGAATACGGACGCGCATCACCTCTCGTCCAAAGTCACCTGGGATGCACTCTAGCTCAACTGTGAAAATGGATGGATCAATAGGTCTTGTTCTGGCACTTCTCTCTAAAAACTGTCAAAGCTCTCTGTCTTATCCTTTGCCAGACCGGGAACACAAAGACATGCAATCGGGCAACACAAAGAGAAAGTTGCAACACTAAGAGAAAGTTGGAAGTCAAAACATTTAACCAACCATCCTTTGAATGCGTTTAACTCGTGTTCAGAATCAGCTACTTTGGAGACTTTCTTCTCCTTGATTGTGGTAACTTCACAGTGCATTAAACAGTCTTGAAGCCGAGAATCCATTGACTTTAATGGTAGAGCATAGAGTGGTTTTTTAGAACTGCAGCCAAACTAGACAATCATTGGACACATGCTCGGTTTTGTCCCACCGACGGATGCTGAGGGTCTCTGGAAGTGTATGGAAAGTTGGCTTGGCCTCGGCCGACCTGGACGCTGAGCTTCCATGTGTTGATTGGATGATCTGTCTGAGGCTGAATCTCTTTTGGATTGACAACAAAATTTGTGAATCAGCGACATTGAAATGTAAACCATCACTAGAAAATCTTTCAAGTTTCATTCCGTTGTGCTGAGTTGATGTGGAGCTGATGTACACCATAGAGCAGGGGTCACCAACGCGGTGCCTGTAAGGACCAGATGAGTCGCCCGCTGGCCTGTTCTAAAAATAGCTCAAATAGCAGCACTTACCAGTGAGCTGCCTCTATTTTTTAAATTTTATTTATTTACTAGCAAGCTGGTCTCGCTTTGCTCGACATTTTTAATTCTAAGAGAGACAAAACTCAAATAGAATTTGAAAATCAAAGAAAATATTTTAAAGACTTGGTCTTCACTTGTTTAAATAAATTCATTTATTTTTTTTACTTTGCTTCTTATAAGTTTCAGAAAGACAATTTTAGAGAAAAAAATACAACCTTAAAAATAATTTTAGGATTTTTAAACACATATGCCTTTTTACCTTTTTAATTCCTTCCTCTTCTTTCCTGACAATTTTAATCAATGTTTAAGTAAATTCATTTGTTTTATTGTAAAGAATAATAAATACTTTTTAATTTAATTCTTCATTTTAGCTTCTGTTTTTTCGACGAATAATATTTGTGAAATATTTCTTCAAACTTATGATTAAAATTCCCAAAAAATATTCTGGCAAATCTAGAAAATCTGTAGAATCAAATTTAAATCTTATTTCAAAGACTTTTGAATTTCTTTTAAAATTTTTGTTCTGGAAAATCTTGAAGAAATAATGATTTGTCTCTGTTAGAAATATAGCTTAGTCCAAAAATATGCCAGAATATTTTTTTGAATTTTAATCATAATAAGTTTGAAGAAATATTTCACAAATATTATTTGTCGAAAAAACAGAAGCTAAAATGAAGAATTAAATTGAAATGTATTTATTATTCTTTATAACAACTAAAATTAATTTACTGATTTAAATTGTCAGGAAAGAAGAGGAAGGAATTTAAAAGGTAAAAATGTATGTTTAAAAATCCTAAAATAATTTTTAAGGTTGTATTTTTTCTCAAAAATTGTCTTTGTGAAAGTTATAGGAAGCAAAGTAAAAAAATAAATGAATTTATTTAAACAAGTAAGGACCAAGTCTTTGAAATATTTTGATGGCTTTTTAAATTCTATTTGAGTTTTGTCTCTCTTCAAATCAAAAATGCCAGGCAAAGCGAGACCAGCTTGCTAGTAAATAAATACAATTAAAAAAATAGAGGCAGCTCACTGGTAAGTGCTGCTATTTGAGCTGTTTTTAGAACAGGCCAGCGGGCGACTCATCTGGTCCTTACGGGCTACCTGGTGCCCGCGGGCGCCGCGTTGGTTACCCCTGCTTTAAAGGGGAACATTATCACAATTTCAAAAGGGTTAAAAACAATAAAAATCAGTTCCCAGTGGCTTGTTGTATTTTTTGAAGTTTTTTTCTAAATTTTACCGGTCCCGGAATGTCCCTAAATAAAGCTTTAAAGTGCCTTATTTTCGCTATCTTCGAAACCACTATCCATTCCCCTGTGACGTCATACAGTGCTGCCAATACAAACAACATGGCGGTTACCACAGCAAGATATAGCGACATTAGCTCGGATTCAGACTCGGATTTCAGCGGTTTAAGCGATTCAACAGATTACGCATGTATTGAAACGGATGGTTGGAGTATGAAAGTATTGAAGAAGAAACTGAAGCTATTGATCGAATAGCTATTGACGCTATTCATAGCTATAGCATGGCCGAATAGCTGCGTTAGCATCGCCGGTAAAATGTGCGGACCAAACGATCAGGACTTTCGCATTTTGTGATAATGGAGCAACTTAAATCCGTCGATTGGTAAGTGTTTTTTTCACATTAAATGTGGGTGGAAGGAAACGTAATATAGTTGCAAATGCATCTGCAGGTTATCCATACATCTCTGTGCCATGTCTACTTTAGCACCGCCGGTAAATAGCATGTTAGCATCGATTAGCATAGCATGTTAGCATCGATTAGCTGGCAGTCAACATCAACAAAACTCACCTTTGTTAATTCGTTGACTTTATCGTTGCAAATGCATGCGCAGGTTATCCATAAATCTCTGTGCCATGTCTGATTCAGCACCGCCGGTAAATAACATGTTAGCATCGATTAGCTGGCAGTCACGCCGCGACCAAATATGTCTAATTAGCACATAAGTCAACATCAACAAAACTCACCTTTGTGATTTTGTTGACTTTATCGTTGCAAATGCATCTGCAGGTTATCCATACATCTCTGTGCCATGTCTGTCATCGCCGGTAAAATGTGGAGACACTCTGGCACATTCAATGGGGGTCTGGCGGCAGACACTTTCTCATCTTCGGGCCAGTGGTGCAACTTGAATCCCTCCCTGTTAGTGTTGTTACACCCTCCGACAACACATCGACGAGGCATGATGTCTCCAAGGTTCCAGAAAAATAGTCGGAAAAACGGAAAATAACAGAGCTGAGACCCGTGTGTGTAATGTGTAGAAAATGAAAACGGCGGCTGTATTACCTCGGTGGCGTCACGTTCTGACGTCATTGCAAAAAGAGCAATAAACAGAAAGGCATTTAATTCGCCAAAATTCACCCATTTAGAGTTCGGAAATCGGTTCAAAAACTATATGGTCTTTTTTCTGCACCATCAAGGTATATATTGACGCTTACATAGGTCTGGTGATAATGTTCCCCTTTTAAGGACTCACTAGTCTGCAACGACAGTAGTAATAACTCAATTTCAAAAACGAAAACACTTTGTTCCATGCTCAGTTGATCTGCCACATGCACATGTCCATCCTCTCTATAGCCAAGTATTGTTCAGTCCACTTGTCTCTGTGTGCAATTACCTCCATCCATCATGGGCGTGCTCTCCCTGCCTATGCATTCTGTCACTGTCTCGCCCACAACGAAGATATCAGCTGTCATAACGCTTAATGAATACCTCTATAATCAGTCTTCATTATCAATCAATCAATCAATCGTTTACTTATATAGCCCTAAATCACTAGTGTCTCAAAGGGCTGCACAGACCACCACGACATCCTCGGTAGGCCCACATAAGGGCAAGGAAAACTCACACCCAGTGGGACGTCGGTGACAATAATGACTATGAGAACCTTGGAGAGGAGGAAAGCAATGGATGTCGAGCGGGTCTAACATGATACTGTGAAAGTTCAATCCATAATGGATCCAACACAGTCGCAAGAGTCCAGTCCAAAGCGGATCCAACACAGCAGCGAGAGTCCCGTTCACAGCGGAGCCAGCAGGAAACCATCCCAAGCGGAGGCGGATCAGCAGCGCAGAGATGTCCCCAGCCGATACACAGGCAAGCAGTACATGGCCACCGGATCGGACCGGACCCCCTCCACAAGGGAGAGTGGGACATAGAAGAAAAAGAAAAGAAACGGCAGATCAACTGGTCTAAAAAGGGAGTCTGTTTAAAGGCTAGAGTATACAAATGAGTTTTAAGGTGAGACTTAAATGCTTCTACTGAGGTGGCATCTCGAACTGTTACCGGGAGGGCATTCCAGAGTACTGGAGCCCGAACGGAAAACGCTCTATAGCCCGCAGACTTTTTTTGGGCTTTGGGAATCCCTAATAAGCCGAAAAAGTGGTTTAACAACCATTTCGTAAACTCTGTTTTGGGAGTCCATCTCCAGCATTGAGCAGCGTCAACAAATAAGTCTTTGTTTTTGTGTTTTTCTAGATGACCCAGGAGCAGTACATCCTCGCGGCGCAGCCCAACTCCCTCCACCAGCGGGGGTCGTCGGTGTGCGGCGCCCAGGTGTACCCCGCCGTCGGGATCTACGGCTGGAGGAAGAGATGCTTGTACTTCTTCATCCTCCTCCTCCTCGTCACGATGATTGTCAACCTGGCGCTGACCATCTGGATACTCAAAGTCATGAATTTCACTCCGGTAAGAGGCGAGTTGCGTGCGAGTCGTTAAAACGGCAAAAGTGTTATATGGTTTAGTGCTCTTGCGGGAGTTGAAAGCCACTTTGTAAGAGGTGCTTTTAAAAAAAAAAGGGTTTTCAAGGTAAAAGGAAGGTAAAACAACCCTTCATGAATTATGGTGTTTTAAGCAGCTTTTCAACGACGATAAGGGTGAGTTTATGGAAGGGGGGGGGCATGCCTTAACAGTCCGACATGACCTTGCTGTACTCCCCCAGGTCTTAGCGTCTATCACAACAACTCAGGAAAACCAGCTTTAGATAAATATTCTTTGCTTTCTTCGACGTTTGTGGCACTTTTGCTAATTTAAAGGACCAACCCCAACAGGGGTTATCGGAGTTGTTATTATAAGAAGAGTCTCCGTCTGGTTAACTTATTTTTGCATACTTGCCAACCTTGAGACCTCCGATTTCGGGAGGTAGGGGGTGGGGGGCGTGGTTGGGGGTGGGTAGGGGTTGTGGTTGGGGGCGTGGTTGAGAGGGGAGGAGTATATTTACAGCTAAATTCACCAAGTCAAGGATTTCATATATATATTTGTATAAAAGATATACTTAAATTTCAGTGTTCATTTATTTACACATTTACAGACACATAACACTCATCCACTCATTGTTGAGTTAAGGGTTGAATTGTCCATCCTTGTTTTTCTAACCGTATGCATGTACAGTAAATGGCAGTGTTGTCCTGTTTAAGAGTGTCAAACATTACCATGCATTGATTAACGTGGACCCCGACTTAAACAAGTTGAAAAACTTATTTGGGTGTAACTGATCAGGCGGGCCGGTTCTACAATCGGAATGAAACTGGACTCACTGGTGACGGTGGCAGAGAAGAGGACTGTTGACAAACGAGTGAGCATCCTGGATGATGCCAGTCACCCTCTGCATAGCGTTATCAGTAGCCAGAGGAGCCTGTTCAGTTCTAGACTGCTTCATCCCAAGTGCAGGACTAATATACTCAAAAACTCCTTTGTCCCACACGCCATTAGACAGTACAACACCTCTCTGGGGTGGGGGGTACAAGGATGACAGGGGATGCAAAACAATAACAGTGCAATACGTTTTCATAACATGGTCACTACTGCCTACTTTGTCTTGTTATATTCTTATTTTACTGTTATATTTGTTGCTTTTTATTTTTTTATTCTTATTGTAATATTTCTCTACTTTGTTTTCATTTAAACCCCCATTATGTGCTTTTTACTTTTATTTAAATTGATCTCAACTCTGTACACTGCTGCTGGAATTTAAATTTTTCTGAAGGAACTCTCCTGAAGGAATCAATAAAGTACTATCTATTTATCTATCTATCTACCATTTAGTGGTCAATTGTACGGAATATTTACTGAACTGTGCAATCTAATGATAACATTTTCAATCAATCAATCAATGCTGTTTAAGACAGACAAACTGCTTTACGGTAGACGAAAACGGACTGCTGTTGTTGTGTGTTGTTGCCGCGCTGGGAGGACGTTAATGAAACTGCCTAACAATAAACCCACATAAGTAACCAAGAACTCGCTTCGATCATTCTAGAGTTATAATAACATCATTAGGCAGACATGATGTGGGAAAGTGCACCTGAAAACAAGCTACGGTCCGCCTGAATTTCGGGAGAAAATTTGTCCCGGGAGGTTTTCGGGAGAGGCGCTGAATTTCGGGAGTCTCCTGGAAAATCGGGGAGGAATGGCAAGTATGCCTGGAAGACAGTTGCCGTATTTTGCGGACCAAAGGTAATTTTTCATATAAAAGGCGCACCGGACAAGGTTAATTAAAGGGGACATATTCTGATTTTTTTACTAGATGTAAAACATTTCCTTATAGTGTACATAACGTGTAATGGTGGTACCTTGCTCAAAATGTAACCAAAATAACCGTTTCGCCGTTTATGTATGGGCCTCGCCTTCTAAAAGCGTATTCTCTCCGTCATCTTTGTTGCAGCGGTGTAGCGTGCAAGGACGGGAGCTGGAGAAGTGTCAAAAGATGGCGCTAACTGTTTTAATGACATTCAAACTTTACTTGAATCAACAACGAAGCAGCGTCTCCTCATCCGTGGCTCACTAGTGCAACAACGCCGAAAATCATCCAACCGGAACCCTCTAATAACTAAAGTTCCTTAGGTGAATAATATAAACTCACTACACCGGTATGTTTTAGCGCTTCCATAGCGAGTCTACTGACGGATATAATTTAGAACTTTACGCCAGTTTATATGACAAATGGCAACAGCGGAGGGTGAATGTCCCATAACAAGAAGATAGTGAAAAAGAGGAAGCTTATCGACTACAGCATCGTCATGGACTACAGTGGCGGACGTGTGTAAATAATTTATAATACATCTCTTGGTTGTTAACTAGTACTAGGGTTTCTCCGAGATTGACAATGTACTAGTGGCGGTGGAGGCGTGGTCTATATGATGCAATGGTATAATTTGCTTATACTGCGATTATGCATATTTTTTCTTTAAAAAGGCTAAAAAAATGTAAACATGCGATTAAAAATTATCTGCTTTTATTAATTGGTATTAAGATCTATTTTTCTTGTTGTATAAAGTTTTACTATATTTTTCAATTGTAGCTGCTTATTGTACAATGTACCATGTTGGGATTTTTTCAAGTTTCAGAACTTAAGCAGATTTTAAATACACATCAGCAGGTACCAGAAGGCAGAAGGTAAGAAAATATGTTTTTTTATAATATCGTGAAACAAATTGCCGGATAACATGTCTGCTAATGGGAGCCATTTTTGCGATCCTTATACACACACACCATATTAATACTTGTATCTCTGACTACGGTAGCCGTAATGGGCCGACAATCCATCAAGCGGTGCAGCTTCAAAGTCATACTAAAATATTTTGACGGATATTTGAGTGCCATGTGTAATATTTTCTATTTTTAATGGAACATTTCAAGTCTTGGTGTTGTTTACTGGCATAATAGTGCAGTCTACACGTATCTCTTATGTGTGGCTGCCATCTACTGGTCACACTTATCGATACACCAGGCACCAAATAAAATAGCTTCGAGGTCGGTAAGCACAACCAGAATTATTCCGTTTTAAGGCGCACTGTCGATTTTTGAGAATATGAAAGGACTGTAAGTGTGCCTTATAGTCCGAAAAATACGTTAATTTTAAAATTTGGTCATGCATTGTACTCTCTTTGTCTATTGTTGAAGTTAAGGCCGTGTTTAAATTGAAATATATGCTAGTATTATTAGTAGTATGTATGAGGCTTAAAATGTTGCTCAAAACATTGCTTGTGTAGTGAATTAAGGTCTACTCGACTATTTATAATATATATATATATATATATATATATATATATATATATATATATATATATATTTTTTTTAATGTAACACTTTGATTTTGAAAAGGCCATATCCATCAAGGCAGTGCTTGCCACGTGGGCGTGTGTGTTGCCGTGGTGATGCAGAGTGTGTATGTGCATGCCACAGTGTCTGTCCTCCTCCTGGCTAGATGTTACTATGTCGATGAAATATTTTATTCAAGTTTTATTATAACCTCCCTGATGGTATTTGTGATGTTAAGAGTTCTGTTAATTGCAAATAGTTGTGAAGCCTTGATGCGACAGAATGTGCCTGCGAGGACTGTGTGTGTGTGTGTGTGTGTGTGTGTGTGTGTGTGTACGCAAGTCTGAGAGTGACGGTGAAGAAAAACAATGTAATCAAATAATTTAGTAAAGATTCATAAAATTGTGTTCTTATCTCTTTTTGCGTCATAAAATAGGGAAGGGATTCCTGGGTGCAAAAGGGGGGTTAATCATTGTGCAATGCAGTCTGCTGAAAATAATGGAAAGTGCCACTCTACATAGCAACTGACACTGTGGTCAAAGTTGGAATTGGCACAAAACACATGGTTACACATGTTAAGATATTCAACATTCTACTGGTGTCTGGCGGCTTTAGTGGATAGTGGACCGTGCCAAGTTGTCACGTTTCATGTGTCAGGTAAATCGCAACGCACGGGGCCAAATGAATTGCCTCTCTATTATAGGTGGGAATCTTTGGGCACCTCACAGTTTGATTCTGATTACTAGTCAGGAGCTACAATTCGAATAAAAATGTATTATTTTTGCAACTTTAATTTATGTATATTGATGTAGTTTTATATGTATTTTGGTTTTGTTACAGTACAGTGAGGAAGGAGACAGCACCAAGACAGGGGCAGTCATATGTGAAAGCGTGTTTATTAAACACCAGGATGTGACGTGTGTATCCAATCCAAATATGTGGTGTGAAAGTCTGGATGCGAGTGTTACCAGGAAGTGTTGAAGGTGCATGTTTTGAGAGATGCGGAAGTCCAGAGAGGGAAAGGCAGGCTCGGAGGTCCGTGGGCAGGCGAGAGGTCAAGGGCAGGAGTGAGGCGTTAGTTTCCGTGGACAGACGAGAAGTCACGGGCAGGAGAGAGGTGTCAGTGTCCGTGGACAAGCTAGAGGTCAAGGGCAAGAGCGAGGCGTCAGGGTCCGTGGACAGGCAAGAGGTCAAGGGCAGGAGCGAGGCGTCAGTGTCCGTGGACAGACGAGAAGTCACGGGCAGGAGCTAGGCATCAGTGTCCGTGGACAGGCTAGAGGTCAAGGGCAGGAGCGAGGCGTCAGGGTCCGTGGACAGGCGAGAGGTCAAAGGCAGGAGCGAGGCGTCAGTGTCCGTGGACAGGCGAGAAGTCAAGGGCAGGAGCGAGGCTTCAGTGTCTGTGGACAGGCGAGAGGTCAAGGGCAGGGGCGAGGCGTCAGGGTCCGTGGACAGGGGAGAGGTCAAGGGCAGGGGTGAGGTGTCAGGGTCCGTAGACAGGTTAGAGGTCAAGGGCATGAGCGAGGCATCGGTGTCCGTGGACAGGCGAGAAGTCAAGGGCAGGAGCGAGGCGTCAGTGTCCGTAGACAGGCGAGAAGTCAAGGGTAGGAGCGAGGCGTCAGTGTCTGTGGACAGGCGAGATGTCGATATGCGGGAAGGCAGCAGGAAATCCGGGGGAAACGAGACGCACAGCTCGAAACCGAAAAAGAGGGAATAGCTGCGGGACGATGACACAGGACACGACACAATGAGCACAGGGGAGGGGAAACAGAGAGAGAGCGAATGCACATGGAGAAGGACCTAGAGACATGTAGGCTTACTGTACGGGGACAAGTAGCTATATATAAATGGTGGATTTATAAAGAAAGTAAGGTAAAGTTTTGTACCTGACAAGTTTCGGCTACCTTGCTTCTGCAAGGTAGCTAGGGGACACCGCCATCCCACCAACTGAGGTGGGATGGAACAATCCATACAACACGTCAAAGACGACGTCACACTAACATCACGTGACACCTTTGAGAAAGTCTGCAGAAGCAAGTTAGCCGAGGTACAAAACTTTATCTTACTCGCCTATATAAGTTAACCATTTTTATATACACATCAGTAGGCTAAATTAACCTCTTCAATAAAAAAATAAAGGAGCTACGTTCTAGGCACTGGAACGCAGGACGCGCTGGTTTAAGGGAGTAGTGTCCTCATTAGCACCAGGTGTGTTGATTTTAGATTGAATGTAGGCCACCTTTCCCCAACTTCTTTGTTACGTGTTGCTGGCATCAAATTCTAAAGTTAATGATTATTTGCAAAAACAAAAAAATGTTTATCAGTTTGAACATCAAATATGTTGTCTTGGTAGCATATTCAACTGAATATGGGTTGAAAAGGATTTGCAAATCATTGTATTCCGTTTATATTTACATCTAACACAATTTTCCAACTCATATGGAAAAGGGGTTTGTATATATACTATTAAAGGCCTACTGAAATGAGATTTTTTTTATTTAAACGGGGATAGCAGGTCCATTCTATGTGTCATACTTGATCATTTCGCAATATTGCCATATTTTTGCTGAAAGGATTTAGTAGAGAACATCCACGATAAAGTTCGCAACCTTCGGTGTGAAGAGAAAAGCCCTGCCTCTACCGTAAGTCGCAGACGATGACGTCACAAGTGTGGGGGCTTCTCACATATTCACATTGATTTTAACGCTGGCCTCCAACAAAAAGTGCTATTTGGACCGAGAAAACGCCAATTTCCCTATTAATTTGAGCGAGGATGAAAGATTTGTGTTTGAGGATATTGATAGCGATGGACTAGAAAAAAAAAAAGAAAAAAAAAACGTGATTGCATTGGGACGGATTCCGATGTTCTTAAACACATTTACTAGGATAATTCTGGTAAATCCCTTATCTTTCTATTGTGTTGCTAGTGTTTTAGTGAGTTTAATAGTACCTGATTGTCGGAGGTGTGTGTCCACTGGTGTCTTGACACCAATGTCTCAGGGGAGTCAACGGCAGCTATGGACGGCACAAGCTCAGCTTTTCTCTGGTAAGAAGCGACTTTTTAACCCCAATTTTCTCACCGAAACATGTTCGCTTGACCGCGCTCCGATCCATAGTAAAGTTTCACCTCCGGGAATTTTAAACAAGGAATCACCGTGTGTTTGTGTGGCTAAAGGCTAAAGCTTCCCAACTCCATCTTTCTACTTTGACTTCTCCAATATTTATTGAACAAATTGCAAAAGATTCAGCAACACAGATGTCCAAAATACTGTGTAATTATGCCGTTAAAGCAGATGACTTTTAGCTGTGTGTGTGCGCAGCGCTCATACTTCCTAAAAAACCCATGACGTCTTGCGTACACGTCATCATTACACAACGTTTTCAAGACGAAACTCCCGGGAAATTTAAAATTGCAATTTAGTAAACTAAACAGGACTTGGAGAAGGCATTCGAGCGTGTCCCTCGGGAAGTCCTGTGGGGAGTGCTCAGAGAGTATGGGGTATCGGACTGTCTTATTGTGGCGGTCCGTTCCCTGTACGATCAGTGCCAGAGCTTGGTCCGCATTGCTGGCAGTAAGTCGAACACATTTCCAGTGAGGGTTGGACTCCGCCAAGGCTGTCCTTTGTCACCGATTCTGTTCATAACTTTTATGGACAGAATTTCTAGGCGCAGTCAAGGCGTTGAGGGGTTCCGGTTTGGTGACCGCAGGATTAGGTCTCTGCTTTTTGCAGATGATGTGGTCCTGATGGCTTCATCTGACCGGGATCTTCAGCTCTCGCTGGATCGGTTCGCAGCCGAGTGTGAAGCGACCGGAATGAGAATCAGCACCTCCAAGTCCGAGTCCATGGTTCTCGCCCGGAAAAGGGTGGAGTGCCATCTCCGGGTTGGGGAGGAGACCCTGCCCCAAGTGGAGGAGTTCAAGTACCTAGGAGTCTTGTTCATGAGTGAGGGAAGAGTGGATCGTGAGATCGACAGGCCGATCGGTGCGGCGTCTTCAGTAATGCGGACGTTGTACCGATCCGTTGTGGTGAAGAAGCTGAGCCGGAAGGCAAAGCTTTCAATTTACCGGTCGATCTACGTTCCCATCCTCACCTATGGTCATGAGCTTTGGGTCATGACCGAAAGGATAAGATCACGGGTACAAGCGGCCGAAATGAGTTTCCTCCGCCGTGTGGCGGGGCTCTCCCTTAGAGATAGGGTGAGAAGCTCTGTCATCCGGGAGGAACTCAAAGTAAAGCCGCTGCTCCTCCACATCGAGAGGAGCCAGATGAGGTGGTTCGGGCATCTGGTCAGGATGCCACCCGAACGCCTCCCTAGGGAGGTGTTTAGGGCACGTCCAACCAGTAGGAGGCCACGGGGAAGACCCAGGACACGTTGGGAAGACTATGTCTCCCGGCTGGCCTGGGAACGCCTCGGGATCCCCCGGGAAGAGCTAGACGAAGTGGCTGGGGAGAGTGAAGTCTGGGTTTCCCTGCTTAGGCTGTTGCCCCCGCGACCCGACCTCGGATAAGCGGAAGATGATGGATGGATGGATGGATGGATGGATAAACTAAAAAGGCCGTATTGGCATGTGTTGCAATGTTAATATTTCATCATTGATATATAAACTATCAGACTGCGTGGTGGGTTTCAGTAGGCCTTTAACTGCAATATGTAATTGTAAAAATAACAAAAACAACATTATTATTTTTACAATCTCAGAATGTGCTTGTTCTATTTTTAAACAAAAGGAAACATACTGAAGTTGTCTTTATTTTTAAATTATCGTGCCGTGATTTTACCAGTCCGGCCCACTTGGGAGTAGACTTTTTTTCTCCATGTGGCTTTCAATCTAAAATGAGTTTCACAGTCCTGATTTAAATGGTGCCCATTTGATTTTTGATAGTTAATTCAATTAGCCTTATGGTCCTATATCCTTATCTCAATGGACGTCTAAACTGCAACGACCGGAAAAGATTTGAATGCTTTCTGTACGTTTACTTTTATTATGTTTGTGGTGTACACCGCATCCAGAATTCAACTGAAATATAACGTTTGATTATAATAATAGTTACATTGAATTGTTATTACAGATAACTATATTTCTTTGTTAAGGTACCCTGTTTATTAATAGTTTGGACCACGTTGGGTAACCACAGAAACAGCTAAATATACAATCTGAGTTTTCCATTGTGATTATTACGGGCAAGATTCAGATCGTCTTGAAAGGGAAGTCGAACTCCTTCGGTTTGTGCTCGACTATTTTACTCCATAAGCGTGTCATGCAGGGGTTACGGCACCCAAGCAAGCAATACACTGTATTGCCTCAAGGCGCCAAAGACTAAACTTTGATTGCTAATATGCAAATGAGCCAGTCTTTGACCTGGCTTAGGACTCAATATATATAAGAGAATATAAGAGGAGCAGTAAAAAAATAAATAAAAGGGATGTGGGATGCAGTTAAAAATATATACGCCTGCGGGAAGGCAGCCAGCACAAAGTATAAAAAGAGCAGTGGATATTTCATAGGCTAACGGTATGGAAAAGACCGGAGTCATAAAGGCAAGAGGCGAGAAAAGAGAAGCAAAGAAAAACAAGAGAAGCGATGGGAATGAGAGTGAAATAAATAAAGCATGAAATGAATACATTAACATAATAATTTCATCGTCATTGCAGAAATATACATGACAATATATTTAAAATATTCATAACAGTATATCAGAAATTAAGCATAATTAAACTGTCCAACTGTGTACTGTTTGCTATTCAATGAGAGTTATTAGAGGTTCAGTACAGGACAGTTTATGTGAAAGAAGGAGCATTACAGCGACAACTTTATAATGCAGTGACTTTCAAATTAGGAGGTAAACCACTCACTGGGATGATCCAGATGAATAACAACAACAAAAAAAAAAGAGATAAGCTGACAACGGCAATATTAAAGGCAAAAATGAATCAGTGTTTAGTTCAACTGGTGAGAGAGCAAACAGAGGTTTAGCAGACAACTCAAAAAGAAAATTCTATTTGTGGTGTAAAGGAGGCCCCGGTTTTATGTTCTCTGCGGCTCACTCGTTTGAAAACACCCAATTGCAGGGTTAATGATTATGAAAAAAAGTTTGCAATTGCGATCATTTGGCCCTCGCCATGTCGTTTATCAAAGCTGAAACCTTTTGGCGTCCACTGTTTTGCATCCACAGTATTTTCCGGACTACAAGGCACACTTAAAATATGTTTTTTTCTTCTCAAAACTAGAGGTGGGCAATATCGCAAATTTGGGTATCGATACCGATCCGATACCGGCCAGTATCGCCGATACTGATACCGGAAGTGTCGTCATCTGAAGGAGGGGGGGGGTGACTTCGGGGTATCGATACTTTTGAAAAACAAATTTGTACTTTTGCCTTTATTAATTGATTATGTTAATAATACAACACACGACAACGATTTAAGTAAAAAAATACAATATTTATTACAAAAGTAATATCAATAGCAATTGCTCCCATTTTTCTTGATCTGAACTCAAAGATCTAAAACGTTTACTATATATACAAAATACCTATTTTTCTCAAATATTATCCACAAGTCTGTCTAAATTTATGTTAGTGAGCATTTCTTCTTCGCCAAGATAATCCATCCCACCTCACTGGTGTGGAAAATCAAGATGCTAATAAAACAGCATGATTATTGCACAGGTGTTCCACAATAAAAGTCCAGTCTGAAATGTGCAGTTTTATCACACAGCACGATGCCACAGATGTCACAAGTTTTGAGGGAGCGCGCAGTTGGCATGCTGCCTGCAAAAATGTCCACAAGAGCTGTTGGCCGTGGATTGACTATGAATTTATCTACTAAAAGCCATCACCAAAGGCGTTTTACAGAATTTGGCAGTACATCCAACTGGCCTCACAACCGCAGACAACCTGTAACCACATCAGCCCAGAACCTCCGCATTCCTGATCGTCAGAGACCAGCCACCCAGACAGCTGCTGCAACAACTAGTTTGCATAACCAAATAGTTTCTGCACAAACTGAGAACCCCTCTCAGTGAAGCTCATCTGCATGCTTGTCGTCCACATCGGGGTCTCGACCGGACCGCAGTTCTTCGTCATATCTGAATTCAGTGGACACATGCTCACATTCAGGGCGTCTGGCACGTCGGAGAGGTGTTATTTTCACAGTTCGGAGCAGATGGTAGACAGCGTGTGCCGTCTGGGAGCAAAAACAAAAATGTTCTGTTTGAATTTTTGTTTGGTATAAATATTGTGAAGAAATTTAAGAGTCACATAATGAGATGAATATCATTAACTCAGGTTCAAATTGTTTGTATTTTTATCTTGTGTGGTGAAATTACCCTCTGCATTTGACCCATACCCTTGTTCCACCCACTGGGAGGTGAGGGGAGCAGTGAGCAGCAGCGGTGGCTACGCTCGGGAATCATTTTTGGTGATTCAACCCCAAATTCCAACCCTTGAGTGCCAGGCAGGGAGGTCCCATTTGTATAGTCTTTGGTATGACTCTTTATAGTCTTTGGTATGACTCTGTAAACACTGGGTTTGAACAGCTGAAGTTGTTCGTTGTAGTATATTATCGGACCCTTTTCCTTCATCCATTCCTAAATTTAGTACTAGGTACTGATATGCTAAAGGTTTTAAGTGTTGTATGTGCATACGCATTTTTTGAGTTTAATCTTTTTCTTTGAGGTTATATTTCTGTTTTGTTTGTTTCGAACCATCTTGGGTAGCAGGTTGTAGTTTGCTCTGTAAATACAGTCATTTTAGCGGTTTGTAAATTCACCAAATTGTTGAATTTCAGTATTCTTGATTTAATAAATAACAGATTTGAGTGTACTCGGTAGCCAATAATATGTATTATTGCAAGCAAATTCTATAGTAAGACTGTTAACGAATAAAGCATACTTTTTTAGTTATTTTCAGCACATTTCTACACAATAACTCAGGTATGTTGCACACATACTTGCCAACCTTGAGACCTCCGATTTCGGGAGGTGGGGGGTGGGGAGTGGGGGGCCTGGTCGGGGGTGGGAAGGGGGCGTGGTTGGGAGCAGGGTGGGGCGTGGTTGGGGTCGTGGTTAAGAGGTGAGGAGTATATTTACCGCTAGATTCATAGATTCACCAAGTAAAGTATTTCATATATATATATATAAATATATATATTAGGGCTGTGAATCTTTGGGTGTTCCACGATTCGATTCAATATCGATTCTTGGGGTCACGTTTCGATAATATATCGATTTTTTTTCGATTGGATTCGATTCTCGATTCAAAAACGATATTTTTCCGTTTCAAAACGATTCTGTATTCATTCAATACATAGGATTTCAGCAGGATCTACCCCAGTCTGCTTACATGCTAGCAGGGTACTATATTTAAAAAAAAAAAAGCTTTTATAATTGTAAAGGACAATGTTTTATAAAATGATTGCAATAATGTAAATGTGTTTTAACTATTAAACGAACCAAAAAGATGACTTATTTTATCTTTGTGAAAATATTGGACAAAAATATTGTGTCTTCTCAATTGCTCTGTTTATTGCAGTTCAGAGTGTTGCTGGGTCAGGTTCGGTTTTGGAATTGGATTGCATTGCTACGGTATTGCTGTGTAGTGGATTGATAAAAAAAATAAAAAATAAAATAAATAAAAAAAAATTGATTTTTTTAAAATGAGAACTGATTCTGAATCGCACAATGTAAACGATTCGATTCGTATTCAAATCGATTTTTCCCACACCCCTACTATACATATATAAGAAATACTTGAATTTCAGTGTTCATTCATTTCCACATTTCCACACACATAACACTCATCTAATCAATGTTGAGTTGAGGGTTGAATATTTCCTCCTTGTTTTTCTAACCATATGCGTGTACACTAAATGGCAGTATTGTCCTGTTTAAGAGTGTCACAACACATTGCAGTTTGGCAGACGGACTGCTTTAGGTAGACAAATTCGGACTGCTGTTGTTGTGTTTTGTTTTACCGCGCTGGGACGACGATAATGAAACTGCCTAACAATAAACCTACGTAAGAAACCAAGAACTCACCCTCGTTCTTTCTACAGTTATAACGTCATTGGGCAGACACGCTCTTTATACACGTCACTCAGGTCCGCGTAGAGCTGGAGGAGGCGTGGCCTCCAGCTTCGCCTAAATTTCGGGAGATTTCGGGAGAAAATTTGTCCCGGGAGGTTTTCGGGAGAGGCACTGAATTTCGGGAGTATGGTTCCACAAAGAGCAAAACGCCTTGGGTAGAAGTATGACAACAGGAAGATGGAAGAAAATAACTGTTTCCATGGTGACGGCAGGTTCTCAGTTACTATTTTTTTTTTGCCCTGTGTATGTCAATGATCACTTGGAAATACCCCCTTAACAATAGTGCTTCACTCCAGTCACCCTAGTCAGCACTTGTTCAACCTGCTGCCATCAGGGAAGAGATTTCGGTCACACCAGAGCAGGAAAACGGTTAAAAACAGCTTTTACCCATGGGCCTTTAGGAACATTTAACCCGTCCTGTTTTTCCACTCTTGCACTGCTATTCATACTGGTTTGTACGCATTTATTTTTGCCACGTTATTTACCGTTTGTCTTGTATTTGAACAGAGTAGCCACCCGTCATTTTGTCATGCTAGCATATTTGATGACACTGCGTTCTATTTTAGTACTGATTGGTGGAAATGGCGTTAAAGTCTGCACATGTAATTAAGAATGTGTGGCATGCATGCTCCGCTTCTTCTTTTGTGGTCCGTCGAGATCCATTTGTCTATTTTACTGCCTCTCAGAGTAAATGTAAAGGGATGATGAGTTGGCAGGTTGCTGTTGGAGCATCAGGACATATACTTTACATACCACGCCAATAAATGGACCACAGGTCTTTTTACGTACACCATATTGCCAAAAGTATTTGGCCACCTGCCTTGACTCACATATGAACTTGAAGTGCCATCCCATTCCTAAAAGAATAATGTCGGTCCACCTTTTGCAGCTATTACAGCTTCAACTTTTATGGGAAGGCTGTCCACAAGGTTGCAGAGTGTGTTTTTCTTTCGCAGTGTTTATTTTTGTAATCAGCCTGACCTAAGCCTCGACGACAAACTTTGTCATTACGCAAGGTTTTCCTAACATTTGACAATGTTTATACTGTATGTGTCACGCCCATGGGATCAGGTTTTGTTTTTGTCTTGTTTGGTTTTTATTTTTTGGACACTCAGTTCCTGTTCCTGCACTTCCTTGTTTTCTTTGTTACCGTGCCAACTCAGTGATTTTCACCTTGCCCTCATGTCACGGCCCTATCCCCATGTCATGCACCTGTTTATACTCATCAGAGCTATTATTTAAACCGGAAGTTGCTAGGAAGTCAGCCTGGCAACTTTAAATATCCCTCAACCCGATTCATGCCAAGCCATGCTATTTATTCCCTCCTGCTCATGTCAAATACATTTTTGGTTTAGTTATGTCACAGTTGTTTAGTTTTGTTTTCAGTAGTCAAGTTTGTTCTCCGCCATTGTGCGCGCCATTTGTTTGCCTTTTGTTGTAGTTTGTTAGTGTTAGTAATAAATAAATATGTACTCATATTCACGTCTCGCTCGTGCCAATTTTTCTTTGCGTTGGAAAAACAAACTATCCCAGAGTCCAAGTCCTGACAGTATGCAAGTTAGATATAATGATTGAATGGGATTTTAATCAAGAGTAAGAATATTAATTTAGTGTTTATCTTAATTTTAGTTTAAAAAAAATCTAGATGATTATTTCTCGCGTAGGCTGCATATTCTACCTACTGTATAACAGTCAGTAAACTCGCCATGAAAGCGCTAAAACATACCGGTGTAGTGAGTTTACATTATTCACCCAAGGAACTTTAGTTATTGGAGTTCCGGTCGGACGTTTTTTCACGGGACATATTTCCGGTGTGGTTGTTTCCGGATGAGGAGATGCTGCTCTGTTATTGATTTAAGTATAGTCTGAATGTCATTTAAACAGTGAGCTCCATCTTTTTGACACTTCTTCCATTTCCGTCCTTGCACGCTACACCGCTAAAACAAAGACGACGGGGAGAAGACGCGTAAATAAGACCGCCCACAAAACGGCAACGAGAAGCTACTGTCAGAAAGCGGCTTGAAGATGATCTGTAAAACGTAATCTATGACCAATTACATGTTACTGTATGTAGACCACAAGGAAGTATTTTTCATTTAGAAAAAAATATATACTATAAAGTGCAAGTAAGTTTTTGGTTTAGTTATGTCACAGTTGTTTAGTTTTGTTTTCAGTGGTCAAGTTTGTTCTCTGCCATTGTGCGCGCCATTTGTTTGCCTTTTGTTGTAGTTAGTGTAAGTAATAAATAAATATGTACTCACATTCACGTCTCGCTCGTGCCAATTTTTCTTTGCGTTGGAAAAACAAACTTTCCCAGAGTCCAAGTCCTGACAGTATGCAAGTTAGATATAATGATTGAATGGGATTTTAATCAAGAGTAAGAATATTAATTTAGTGTTTATCTTAATTTTAGTTTAAAAAAAATCTAGATGATTATTTCTCGCGTAGGCTGCATATTCTACCTACTGTATAACAGTCAGTAAACTCGCCATGAAAGCGCTAAAACATACCGGTGTAGTGAGTTTACATTATTCACCCAAGGAACTTTAGTTATTGGAGTTCCGGTCGGACGTTTTTTCACGGGACATATTTCCGGTGTGGTTGTTTCCGGATGAGGAGATGCTGCTCCGTTATTGATTTAAGTATAGTCTGAATGTCATTTAAACAGTGAGCTCCATCTTTTTGACACTTCTTCCATTTCCGTCCTTGCACGCTACACCGCTAAAACAAAGACGACGGGGAGAAGACGCGTAAATAAGACCGCCCACAAAACGGCAACGAGAAGCTACTGTCAGAAAGCGGCTTGAAGATGATCTGTAAAACGTAATCTATGACCAATTACATGTTACTGTATGTAGACCACAAGGAAGTATTTTTCATTTAGAAAAAAATATATACTATAAAGTGCAAGTAAGTTTTTGGTTTAGTTATGTCACAGTTGTTTAGTTTTGTTTTCAGTGGTCAAGTTTGTTCTCTGCCATTGTGCGCGCCATTTGTTTGCCTTTTGTTGTAGTTAGTGTAAGTAATAAATAAATATGTACTCACATTCACGTCTCGCTCGTGCCAATTTTTCTTTGCGTTGGAAAAACAAACTTTCCCAGAGTCCAAGTCCTGACAGTATGCAAGTTAGATATAATGATTGAATGGGATTTTAATCAAGAGTAAGAATATTAATTTAGTGTTTATCTTAATTTTAGATAAAAAAAAAACTAGATGATTATTTCTCTCGTAGGCTGCATATTCCACCTACTGTATATCTGTCAGTAAACTCGCCATGAAAGCGCTAAAACATACCGGTGTATTGAGTTTACATTATTCACCCAAGGAACTTTAGTTATTAGAGTTCCGGTCGGACGTTTTTTCACGGGACATATTTCCGGTGTGGTTGTTTCCGGATGAGGAGATGCTGCTCCGTTATTGATTTAAGTACAGTCTGAATGTCATTTAAACAGTTAGCTCCATCTTTTTGACACTTCTTCCATTTCCGTCCTTGCACGCTACACCGCTAAAACAAAGACGACGGGGATAGGCGCGTAAATAAGACCGCCCACAAAACGGCAACGAGAAGCTACTGTCGGAAAGCGGCTTGAAGATGATCTGTAAAACATAATCTATGACCAATTACATGTTACTGTATGTAGACCACAAGGAAGCATTTTTCATTTAGAAAAAAATATATACTATAAAGTGCAAGTAAGTTTTTGGTTTAGTTATGTCACAGTTGTTTAGTTTTGTTTTCAGTGGTCAAGTTTGTTCTCTGCCATTGTGCGCGCCATTTGTTTGCCTTTTGTTGTAGTTAGTGTTAGTAATGAATAAATATGTACTCACATTCACGTCTCGCTCGTGCCAATTTTTCTTTGCGTTGGAAAAACAAACTTTCCCAGAGTCCAAGTCCTGACAGTATGCAAGTTAGATATAATGATTGAATGGGATTTTAATCAAGAGTAAGAATATTAATTTAGTGTTTATCTTAATTTTAGTTTAAAAAAAACTAGATTATTATTTCTCGCATAGGCTGCATATTCCACCTACTGTATATCCGTCAGTAAACTCGCCATGAAAGCGCTATAACAAACCGGTGTAGTGAGTTTACATTATTCACCCAAGGAACTTTAGTTATTTGAGTTCCGGTCGGACGTTTTTTCACGGGACATATTTCCGGTGTGGTTGTTTCCGGATGAGGAGATGCTGCTCCGTTATTGATTTAAGTATAGTCTGAATGTCATTTAAACAGTTAGCTCCATCTTTTTGACACTTCTTCCATTTCCGTCCTTGCACGCTACACCGCTAAAACAAAGACGACGGGGAGAAGACGCGTGAATAAGACCGCCCACAAAACGGCAACGAGAAGCTACTGTCAGAAAGCGGCTTGAAGATGATCTGTAAAACGTAATCTCTGACCAATTACAAGTTACTGTATGTAGACCACATTTACGTATTTTTCATTTAGAAAAAAATATACAATATAAAGTGAAAGTAAGTTTTTGGTTTAGTTATGTCACAGTTGTTTAGTTTTGTTTTCAGTGGTCAAGTTTGTTCTCCGCCATTGTGCGCGCCATTTGTTTGCCTTTTGTTGTAGTTAGTGTTAGTAATAAATAAATAAATATGTACTTACATTTACGTCTCGCTCGTGCCAATTTTTCTTTGCGTTGGAAAAACAAACTTTCCCAGAGTCCAAGTCCTGACAGTATGTAAGTTAGATATAATTATTGAATGTGATTTTAATCAAGGGTAAGAATATTAATTTAATGTTTATCTTTCAGTGGACCGCCTTTTAAATTAAAAAATTGGTATGATTATTTCTCGCGTAGGCTGCATATTCCACCTACTGTATTTTTGTTGGAAACCAAAGCTCGCTGAACAACGGGGGAATCTAGCTAAATGAGAGAAAATATGAATTTGACACCATTAATAACAACTGCAGATGATGAATTGCAGATGACAGCGAAATATTTACACCAGGAAATCAACTGCAAAATCCAAACGGACTGTATTAGTTTCCTCATTAGCAAAATGATCACAGCAATACGGCACTTGCTAATGTCAGATTATGATACTTGCTGATGCATGAATAAGTCCAACGTTGTCTTTGACGGATTAATGCTGGATTTTTTTCTTTCTTCTTCGTTGTCAGTTAGTTAAACGGATGACTTTGGTGATGATATATGGTTTCAATCTTTACAAAATATTTGTTCTTGAGGAGCGTGTGAATCCACTCCATCTCATTTTAACATTGTTAATGATATCTGGCTTGTTATTTGCCTCAAATCATTGGCTCCATTCTTCACTGATGCATGTACAAACCCCGTTTCCATATGAGTTGGGAAATTGTGTTAGATGTAAATATAAACGGAATACAATGATTTGCAAATCCTTTTCAACCCATATTCAATTGAATGCACTACAAAGACAAGATATTTGATGTTCAAACTCATAAACTTTATATTGTTTTCCCAAATAATAATTAACTTAGAATTTCATGGCTGCAACACGTGCCAAAGTAGTTGGGAAAGGGCATGTTCACCACTGTCTTACATCACCTTTACTTTTAACAACACTCAGTAAACGTTTGGGAACTGAGGAGACACATTTTTTTAAGCTTCTCAGGTGGTGTTCTTTCCCATTCTTGCTTGATGTACAGCTTAAGTTGTTCAACAGTCCTGGGGTCTCCGTTGTGGTATTTTAGGCTTCATAATGCGCCGCACATTTTCAACCGGAGACAAATCTGGGCTACAGGCAGGCCAGTCTAGTACCCGCACTATTTCACTATGAAGCCACGTTGATGTGACACGTGACTCGATATTGTCTTGTTGAAATAAGCAGGGGCGTCCATGGTAACGTTGCTTGGATGGCAACATATATTGCTCCAAAACTGGTATGTACCTTTCAGCATTAATGGCACCTTCACAGATGTGTAAGTCACCCATGTCTTGGGCATTAATACACCCCCATACCATCACAGATGATGGCTTTTCAACTTTGAGCCTATAACAATCCGGATGGTTCTTTTCCTCTTTGGTCCGGAGGACACGACGTCCACAGTTTCCCAAAACAATTTGAAATGTGGACTCGTCAGACCACGGAACACTTTTCCACTTTGTATCAGTCCATCTTAGATGAGCTCAGGCCCAGCCAAGCCGACAGCGTTTTTAGGTGTTGTTGATAAACTGTTTTTGCCTTGTATAGTAGAGTTTTAACTTGCACTTACAGATGTAGCGAGCAACTGTAGTTACTGACAGTGGGTTTCTGAAGTGTTCCTGAGCCCATGCGGTGATATCCTTTACAAACTGATGACGCTTGTTGACGCAGTACAGCCTGAGGGAACGAAGGTCACGGGCTTAGCTGTTTACGTGCAGTGATTTTTTCCAGATTCTCTGAACCCTTTGATGATATTACGGACCGTAGATGGTGAAATCCCTAAATTCCTTGCAATAGCTGGGTGAGAAAGGTTTTTCTCCAACAATTTGCTCTCGCATTTGTCAACAAAGTGGTGACCCTCGCCCCATCCTTGTTTGTGAATGACTTAGCATTTCATGGAATCTACTTTTATACCCAGTCATGGCACCCACCTGTTCCCGATTTGCCTGTTCACCTGTGGGATGTTCCAAATAAGTGTTCGATAAGCATTCCTCAACTTTATCAGTATTCATTGCCACCTTTCCCAACTTTTTTGTCACGCGTTGCTGGCATCAACTTCTAAAGTTAATTATTATTTGCAAAAAAATTGAAAATGTTGATCAGTTTGAACAACAAATATGTTGTCTTTATAGCATATTCAACTGAATATGGGTTGAAATTGATTTGCAAATCATTGTATTCCGTTTATTTTTACATCTAACACAATTTCCCAACTCATATGGAAACGAGGTTTGTGCAAAAAGTAACCTTACGGGACTTTTGCCCTCCAACTGAAACCCAGAAGTTCCTCTCGGTCAGGTAATTTCTCACAGCCCTACAGGTAGACCAATCATGTGCAATTTATCGTAATTTCCAGACTATAAGCTTTTACTTTTTTCCTAGATTTTGAACCCTGCTGGTTGAAAAATGGAAAGGCAAATTTATGGATATTTCCCCCCTAATGCCCATCATGTTTTGTGTTTAATAATTTGCATTAAATCTAAGCAGAGGACTCCATTCATCCATTCACTATGGCGCCATCTTTTGGACGAATGTGCTTACTGCAAAATGTACTTCCTGTCTTGACGCTGTAACCCGGAAATAAGCGTCCATTGCATTTTCGCTCAAAAGGATTCTTCACTGATCAGTCCAATAAACTTTTGAAAGTTTCACAGGTTAACTAAAACAATGTTTACTTATTAAACCGTCCCATATGTGAGGTATGTTGGAATGCTTTCATGCATACATGCTATCGTAATGTAATGAAGCTAGCGTTGTTAGCATTATGTTCATATGCTAACACGTTTCCGAGTGTCTGTGTTAGTTTTATTAACTTACATTGGCGTTTTTTTGTATTGTTTCAGTTTCACAAATTCCTTAGTAAACTTACCAAAATGTCACCGTGGAGTTATTGAGTCTTTTGCACTGATTGGAGAGCTAGCTTCCGCAACTAGTTGGTCAATGACTTCTGTTTTAATTGATCAGCCGTATGTAAAAATTTGCTTACATCGAGGTCCCAAACTACGGCCCGTGGGAAGTCCCAAGTTAAAAAGAAGAATGTTTTATTCAAGCGTTTATTATTTTTTTTAAATCCGTCCTTTCTGATCCATTTTTACTCTCTGCGTCTCCTAGCCCCTCAGGCAGATAATTTTGTCTAAAATTGCATTTTCCCATCGCTAACGTGACATCATCGCACTCGAAATATATATATATATATATATATATATATATATATATATATATATATATATATACATTTATTTTTTTTAACCCAATTGTGTGTGAATAAATAATTTCACAACGTATATATTTGCGGCTTATAGTCAGCTACGGCTAATATATGGAAAATATGTTTTTTTTTCAAAAATTTTGTGGGTGCAGCCAATATCCCGTTGTGCTCTACAGTCCAGAAAATATGGTAGTTTAACGTTTATTAAGAGTTCATCTTTTTTTTTGTTTCATTTTTACACAAAGATTGATTGGTAAAATTTATGGTTTCGAAACCCATATCTATGTGTAGACTTTAGGTGATTTGTAAACTCTTAAAGCAATCAATCAATCAATCAATGTTTATTTATATAGCCCCAAATCACAAATGTCTCAAAGGACTGCACAAATCATTACGACTACAACATCCTCGGAAGAACCCACAAAAGGGCAAGGAAAACTCACACCCAGTGGGCAGGGAGAATTCACATCCAGTGGGACGCCAGTGACAATGCTGACTATGAGAAACCTTGGAGAGGACCTCAGATGTGGGCAACCCCCCCCCCCCTCTAGGGGACCGAAAAAGCAATGGATGTCGAGCGGGTCCAACATGATACTGTGAAAGTTCAATCCATAGTGGCTCCAACACAGCCGCGAGAGTTCAGTTCAAGCGGATCCAAGACAGCAGCGAGAGTCCCGTCCACAGGAGACCATCTCAAGCGGAGGCGGGTCAGCAGCGTAGAGATGTCCCCAATCGATACAGGCGAGCGGTCCATCCTGGGTCCTGACGAGCGGTCCATCCTGGGTCCCGACGAGCGGTCCATCCTGGGTCTCGACTCTGGACAGCCAGTACTTCATCCATGGTTATCGGACCGGAGCACCTCCACAAGGGAGGGGGGGACATAAGAGAAAGAAAAGAAACGGCAGATCAACTGGTCTAAAAAGGAGGCTAGAGTATGCAGATGAGTTTTAAGGTGAGACTTAAATGCTTCTACTGAGGTAGCATCTCGAACTGTTACCGGGAGGGCATTCCAGAGTACTGGAACCCCAACGGAAAACGCTCTATAGCCCGCAGACTTTTTTTGGGCCTTGGGAATCACTAATAAGCCAGAGTCTTTTGAACGCAGATTTCTTGCCGGGATATATGATACAAAGCAGGGGGGTCAAACTCGTTTTTATTGAGGGCCACTTCGTAGTCATGGTTGCCTTCATTGGGCCCCTTTTTTATGAATTAAAATTATGCATGCGGGCAATAACCAGTGATTAATCATCAAAAAACATCATTTGACCGCATTGATATAAATGTCTGCCTGCCAATAATCACCTCATATTATTACATTATTGCCTATGCACTTATTAGATTTTTTTCATACGTAAAGGTGAAATGCAAATATTCAACTTTTAATTTGTATCTTTACTAACTTTTGGAAAACACTAGATAATAATGGAATATTTGGCATGCTTGGATAATAACATTTAAAATATACAATTTTTTTTCTGTCAAAGTCGAAATAATTATTATTCATTATTTTCATTTCGTAAAAATGAAGTATTCTATTAACACACACTTTTTCCAGGCTTTCGCGGGCCACATACAACGATGTGGCGGGCCAGATCTGGCCCCCGGGGCCTTGAGTTTGACACCTGTGTCTTAATGTTCTTAATTTTCCACATGTGTGAATGTGAGTGTGATAGGCTCCAATGGATGTGTGATCCTCAACACTATAAAGTGGCAGAAAGTATACTTATCATGCCCGTGATCCTCAACACTATAAAGTGGCAGAAAATGTACTTATCATGGGCGTAATCCTCAACACTATAAAGTGTCAGAAAATATACTTATCATTGGTGGTGATCCTCAACACTATAAAGTGGCAGATAATATACTTATCATAGGAGTAATCCTCAACACTAAGAAGCTGCCGAAAATATACTTATCATGGAGTGATCCTCAACACTATAAAGTGGCAGAAAATATACTTATAATGGCCGTGATCCTCAACACTATAAAGTGGCAGAAAATATACTTATCATGGCCGTGATCCTCAATACTATAAAGTGGTAGAGAATATACTTATCATTGGGAGTGATCCTCAACACTATAAAGTGGCAGATAATATACTTATCATGTAGGGTGATCCTCAACACTATAAAGAGGCAGATAATATACTTATCATGGGCGTAATCCTCAACACTATAAAGTGGCTGAAAATATACATATCATGGGCGTGATCCTCAACACTATAAAGCGGCAGAAAATATACTTATCTGAAGGGTGATCCTCAACACTCTAATGTGGCAGAGAATATTCTAATCATGGGCGTGATCCTCAACACTGTAAAGTTGCAGAAAATATGCTTATCATGTAGGTGATCCTCAACACTATAAAGAGGCAGAGAATATACTTATGTACGTGATCCTCAACACTATAAAGTGGCAGAAAATATACTTATCAATCAATCAATCAATCAATGTTTATTTATATAGCCCCAAATCACAAATGTCTCAAAGGACTGCACAAATCATTACGACTACAACATCCTCGGAAGAACCCACAACAGGGCAAGGAAAACTCACACCCAGTGGGCAGGGAGAATTCACATTCAGTGGGACGCCAGCGACAATGCTGACTATGAGAAACCTTGGAGAGGACCTCAGATGTGGGCAACCCCCCCCCTCTAGGGGACCGAAAGCAATGGATGTCGAGCGGGTCTAACATGATACTGTGAAAGTTCAATCCATAGTGGCTCCAAGACAGCAGTGAGAGTCCCGTCCACAGGAAACCATCTCAAGCGGATCAGCAGCGTAGAGATGTCCCCAACCGATACAGGCGAGCGGTCCATCCTGGGTCCCGACGAGCGGTCCATCCTGGGTCTCGACTCTGGACAGTCAGTGCTTCATCCATGGTCATCGGACCGGACCCCCTCCACAAGGGAGGGGGGGACATAGGAGAAAGAAAAGAAGCGGCAGATCAACTGGTCTAAAAAGGAGGTCTATTTAAAGGCTAGAGTATACAGATGAGTTTTAAGATGAGACTTAAATGCTTCTACTGAGGTAGCATCTCGAACTGTTACCGGGAGGGCATTCCAGAGTACTGGAGCCCGAACGGAAAACGCTCTATAGCCCGCAGACTTTTTTTGAGCTCTAGGAATCACTAATAAGCCGGAGTCTTTTGAACGCAGATTTCTTGCCGGGACATACGGTACAATACAATCGGCAAGATAGGCTGGAGCTAGACCGTGTAGTATTTTATACGTAAGTAGTAAAACCTTAAAGTCACATCTTAAGTGCACAGGAAGCCAGTGCAGGTGAGCCAGTACAGGCGTAATGTGATCAAACTTTCTTGTTCTTGTCAAAAGTCTAGCAGCCGCATTTTGTACCAACTGTAATCTTTTAATGCTAGACATTGGGAGACCCGAAAATAATACGTTACAGTAATCGAGACGAGACGTAACAAACGCATGGATAATGATCTCGGCGTCTTTAGTGGACAAAATGGAGCGAATTTTAGCGATATTACGGAGATGAAAGAAGGCCGTTTTAGTAACGCTTTTAATGTGTGACTCAAAGGAGAGAGTTGGGTCGAAGATAATACCCAGATTTTTTACAGAGTCACCTTGTTTTATTATTTGGTTGTCAAATGTTAAAGTTGTATTATTAAATAGAGGTCGGTGTCTAGCAGGACCGATAATCAGCATTTCCGTTTTTTTGGCATTAAGTTGCAAAAAGTTAGCGGACATCCATTGTTTAATTTCATTAAGACACGCTTCCAACTGACTACAGTCCGGCGTGTTGGTCAGCTTTAGGGGCATGTAAAGTTGGGTGTCATCAGCATAACAGTGAAAGCTAATACCGTATTTGCGTATGACGTCACCTAGCGGCAGCATGTAGATGCTGAAGAGTACAGGGCCAAGGACTGAACCCTGGGGAACTCCACACGTTACCTTAACATAGTCCGAGGTCACACTGTTATAGGAGACGCACTGCATCCTATCAGTAAGATAAGAGTTAAACCATGACAGGGCTGAGTCTGAAATACCAATTCGTATTTTGATACGCTCTAATAAAATATTATGATCGACGGTATCGAAAGCAGCGCTAAGATCGAGGAGCAGCAACATAGATGACGCATCAGAGTCCATCGTTAGCAATAGATCATTAGTCAGTTTTGCGAGGGCTGTCTCAGTCGAGTGATTTGCCCTGAAACCGGATTGAAAGGTTTCACATAGATTGTTAAACGCTAAGTGCTCATTTAGCTGCTCTGCAACAATTTTTTCGAGGATTTTCGAAATAAAGGGAAGGTGAGACACCGGTCGGTAGTTTACCATGAGGTCTGGATCGAGGTTAAGTCTTTTAAGGAGAGGATGAATAACCGCTTTTTTGAATGCAACGGGAACAGTGCCCGAGGAAAGTGATAAGTTTATAATATTTAGCACTGATGGACCTAATAATACAAAAAGCTCCTTGATAAGTTTCCCAGGAAGTGGGTCAAGTAAACATGTTGTTTGTTTTATTCCATTTACACGTTGTAACAATCCTTCTAATGTTATTTCATCAAAACGAGAGAAACTATTTTGGATATTTGCAGTATCCGCCGTATATACAATCGTATCTGTGTTACTATAACCCCGTTGTAGCTGGGACGCATTGTCTTTAATCTCCTTTCTAATAAGTTCAATTTTCTTATTAAAGAACTTCATAAAGTCATCTGCCGAATGGGTGGAGCTACTGGAAGGAGTCCCTTGTTGGGTTAGCGATGCTACTGTACTAAACAAAAATTTTGGATCGTTTTTATTAATGCGGATGAGATTTGAGTAATAATTAGTTTTAGCTAAGGTAAGCATGCGTTTATAAGTTATTAAACTATCACTCCATGCTTGATGGTGCACCTCAAGTTTAGTCGTGCGCCATTTGCGTTCCAGCTTTCTACATAATAATTTCTGAGCTCTAGTTTCTTCAGTAAACCATGGCGTACGCCTTTTTGGAGCCTTTTTTAACTTCAGCGGTGCTATACTATCAATGGTTTCGCGCAGGGCGTTGTTAAAGTTGTTAGTGAGGTTATCAATAGAGCCCACATACTTTGGGAACGGTGCCATTACCGAGGGCAGTAGGTCCGCAAGAGTCGTCGTTGTGGCAGCATTAATGTTGCGGCTGCTATAGCAGTTATTATTATTATTAGCTTGCCGAACATGAGTCTGAACTTCGAATTTTATAAGGTAATGATCGGACATTACTTTAGTATACGGGAGTATCATAACTTTGGAGACGGTGATACCTCTGACAAGCACTAGGTCTATCGTATTACCGCTGCGATGCGTCGGTTCATTTATTATTTGTGTAAGACCACAGCTATCAATTATAGTCTGGAGCGCCACGCACGGTGGGTCCAATGGGGTATTCATATGGATATTAAAGTCCCCCATTATAATTATATTATCGGCGTGCGTCACTAGATCAGCAACAAACTCTGAGAATTCACTAATAAAGTCCGAATAGGGCCCTGGGGGGCGGTAGATAACGGCCAGGCACAGAGGCAGAGGTGTGGCAGACTTCATAGAAAGCACCTCAAACGATTTATATTTATTATTTAAGTTAGGACTAAAGTTAAAGTTTTCGTTGTATATTAGTGCGACACCCCCTCCCCTTTTGAGGTGACGGGCAATATGCGCATTCGTATAGTTAGGAGGGGATGCCTCATTTATCGCAAAAAAGTCGTCTGGTTCAAGCCAGGTTTCGCTAAGACCGATGACGTTAAGGTTGTTGTCTCTAATGACCTCATTGACTAATAACGTTTTGGGAGACAAAGATCTGATGTTTAGAAAGCCCATATTATAGGTAGTGGGCTGTTTTAAGGAGTTGTTGATAAAATTATCCGTAGTAGCAATATTAATAATGTTGCGTTTATTATGCGCAGTGTACTTAAAATAATTACGACCATATCTAGGAATTGATATGACGGGAATTTTCAGATTGTCTACTTGGCGCTGCGATAAACTGAACGCATCATAATTTGCCACCTCAGTAGAACGCATGTCTAACTCTGACGAAGTCATAGACACAGTAGAAAAAACATTTTGTGAGTTGTGTATTATTCTACGAAAATTGCTATGTGTACAGGGATCATCCAGCCTGGCGCTGGCTAGCTCTAACTTAACTGACTCCATACCCAGGCTAGCAGGCTCTGTAATTGCCTGTGACCGGGCTTGCTCTAGTGCAGTTAGTCAAATGTGGCTCAATGCGAAGTCTATGTTCCGAGACAAGAGGATAGCGCCTTCCTGGTTAGGGTGAAGGCCGTCTCTCCTCAGCCAGCCAGGTTTGCCCCAGAAAGAGGGCCAATTATCAATAAACGTAAATCCCTGTTGTCTGCAGAAGCTATCCAGCCACCTGTTAAGAGAGACTAATCTGCTATATCTCTCATCATTGCCTCTCCCAGGCAGGGGGCCAGAGACAATTACTCGATGCCTGGACATCTTTCTGGCGAGATTACAAGCCCTGGCTATGTTTCTCTTTGTAATCTCTGATTGTCTCATCCTAACGTCATTGGAGCCAACGTGTATTACTATATTCGCATAACTAGTGGTGCGGTTAGCCTGCCGTACGTGCTTACTAGACCTGTTGCGAGTTAGCTCCCTAAGATTAGCTTCAATGTCAGGTGCTCTGCCCCCGGGAATACACTTAATTGTGGCTGGTTTGCTAAGCTTTATGTTTCGGGTGATGGAGTCCCCTATAACTAAAGTGTGGTGCCCGGTAGACTGGGGTGTAGGACTAGCTAAAGGGCTAAATCTATTATGCGTCTCAACCGGTACACCGTAGCTTGTAGGCCGATTAGGGCTGCTACAAGCTGGGCTAGTTAGCTCGCTACAGCTAACGCTAGCAGATGTGTCCGCAACATCTAAAGTTACGAAATTACACTGCTCTAACTGGCGGGCACGGCTCTCTAGCAAAGCCAACCTATCCATGAGTAAAGTGCACGAAGCGCAGGAAGCCATACTCACAGAAACTTTCCGTCGCCGAGTGGAGTGCCAGCTGTCTTCGGGAAGTGGTGGTCACGGTGGCGGTGTGCGTGATCCTCAACACTATAAAGTGGCAGAAAATATACTTATCATGGGCGTAATCCTCAACACTATAAAGTGGCAGAAAATATACTTATCATGGAGGGTGATCCTCAACACTATAAAGTGTCAGAGAATATATTTATCATGGGCGTAATCCTCAACACTATAAAGTGGCAGAAAATATACTTATCATGGGCGTGATCCTCAACACTATAACGTGGCAGAAAATATACTTATCATGAGCGTGATCCTCAATACTATAAAGTGGCAGAGAATATACTTATCATTGGGAGTGATCCTCAACACTATAAAGTGGCAGAGAATATACTTATCATGGGAGTGATCCTCAACACTATAAAGTAGCAGAGAACATACTTATCATAGTGTGATCCTCAATACTATAAAGTGGCAGAGAATATACATATCATGGGCGTGATCCTCAACACTATAAAGTGGCAGAGATTATACTTATCATGGGAGTGATCCTCAACACTATAAAGTAGCGGAGAACATACTTATCATAGTGTGATCCTCAACACTATAAAGTGGCAGAAAATATACTTATCATGGGCGTGATCCTCAACACTATAAAGTGGCAGAAAATATACTTATCATGGCGTGATCCTCAACACTATAAAGTGGCAGAGAATATACTTATCATTGGGAGTGATCCTCAACACTATAAAGTGGCAGAGAATATACTTATCATGGGAGTGATCCTCAACACTATAAAGTAGCAGAGAACATACTTATCATAGTGTGATCCTCAACACTATAAAGTGGCAGAAAATATATTTATGTCTATTATGATGTTTTGATGATAGATGCACACTCTGTGTGTAAGCAATGAATACTCGTGAAGACCTTTTGCTTTCACTGAAACTCTTAAAATGTGTCTTCAGATGTCCTAGAAACCAAAAAAATTTCAATCTTTTTTTTTTAGCTTTGGTTTTACTATTTAAGTTTTTTCATCAGCGCCACTATTCAAGTGACGTCTAACTGGCAGCGTTCAATTACTAGAGCGTTTTGTCTAAATTTGGCTTTGGCTTTTTTGATTCCCATTGAAAAGGCAGAACAGAAAGAGATTTGCTTTCAAGGAGACAGTTTTGGCAGTGAATTATGGTGGAAAATGTTGTGGGGTGAAGTCGAACCTGTCTTTGAAAGGCAGAATGAGCGAGGAGGAATATTCATGGTCGACGTGCCAAACGTTCCAATAGCTATTCAGCACCTGCCATGCCTCATCTGTTTTACAATTTCTGTTTGACTCTGACGAATTTCAGCTGCCAGTTATCATTCTTTCTGCTGCTTGCCATTTTTACTTCCTAACTTTGTTCAACATTTCAGTTCGGATCCCTGCGAGCCCTCACTGAGCCTCCTCCGTACAAAGCTAAAATAAAATTGAACCGTCTCAGAGGGCACTTTCACCCTGCGTAGTTCGCTACAAGTTCTTCGTTGAATTCAATATTGTTCTTTGGAGGGGGGCGTGGCCTGCGGGCCTGCCGCAGAACGGGGTGTGTCAGGACCGGCCTCGAAGACAGCGACAGGTGTATAGATGGCCCAGATGGGCCTTGTTTTCTAATCACCTGTTGCCTTCATTAGCAGCAGCCGTGAGGAAACGAGTAGTTGTAGTTGGGGGTCCTGCTGAGAGACACAGAGGCAGAAAAGACACTGTGCCGAAAAGCAAAAGACTTTGCACCATTGGATGAAAATAAAACACTGTTATACCCAGAATTCCGGGCTTCCCTGGCAGTGTGTGGTGGTCTAAGGAACCCACTAGAGGGCAACTTCTACATGTTCCTCGCCTTCTTTATTAAACTGCTGGCACTCACGACTTTCTTTGGCCCCATAATGGCTTATTTTGCCGCAATACTGAAAACACAGATCTGGGGCTTAACTCTGTGATAATGCCATAGAGGGGCGATTGAGTTAGGGGAGAGTTGAGGGCATGTTTTGCGTAGTGTGAATCAAATTTTATTTATATAGCGCTTTTCTCTAGTGACTGAAAGTGCTTTTATATAGTGTAACCCAATATCTAAGTTACGTTTAAACCAGTGCGGGTGGCACTGAGAGCAGGTGGGTAAAGTGTCTTTCCCACAGACATAACGGTAGTGACTAGGATGGTGGAAGCGGGGATCGAACCTGGAACCCTCAAGTTGCTGGCACGGCCACTCTACCAACCAAGCTATACCGCCCCACGACGGTATAGCTATATAATAAAGATGTGCTACGAACACATTTGGACAAACGCAAATGTAATAATAACATGACAAATACCATGAATTGATTAACGTGGACCCCGACTTAAACAAGTTGAAAAACTTATTCGGGTGTTACCAATTAGTGGTCAATTGTACGGAATATGTACTGTACTGTACAATCTACTAATAAAAGTTCCAATCAATCAATCCAACGAGACTGAGTCACCAGCACTCTGTAGTCTTTATTTAGACCATGGATTTGAATTATATCAATCAATCAATCAATCAATGTTTACTTATATAGCCCTAAATAACTAGTGTCTCAAAGGGCTGCACAAACCACCACAACATCCTCGGTAGGCCCACATAAGGGCAAGGAAAACTCACACCCAGTGGGACGTCGGTGACAATGATGACTATGAGAACCTTGGAGAGGAGGAAAGCAATGGATGTCGAGCGGGTCTAACATGATACTGTGAAAGTTCAATCCATAATGGATCCAACACAGTCGCGAGAGTCCAGTCCAAAGCGGATCCAACACAGCAGCGAGAGTCCCGTTCATAGCGGAGCCAGCAGGAAACCATCCCAAGCGGAGGCGGATCAGCAGCGCAGAGATGTCCCCAGCCGATACACAGGCAAGCAGTACATGGCCACCGGATATGCAGGCAAATAGCTTATAGTCGGAAAAATACAGTATTAGCCTAATACCTTTTTCCTACGCTTTGAAACCCGCGACTTATACAACGGTGCGGCAAATGTATGTTTTTTTTCTTCGCTAACGGCTATAATGTTTTTTATTCAACAAATATTTTTCATCATCGATGTTATTGTTTCCGCTCGCTTACTGCAGGTGCGGTGGTTTGAAAATGTACGTTCTGTTTTGTCCCTTGAAACTGAAGAATATCGTGTTTCCAACTACTATTCATCTATAGCGTTTCTACTCAAAATGATTCTTCATCCATCAGTCTGAGCATCATTTTAAGTTTTTACAATTTAACTAAAACAGTTCATAATTACTAAACCGTCCCATGTGTGATGTCTGCAGGAGTGTTTTCTTACATATTTGTACGTGCTATCCCAATGTAATAAAGCTAGCGTTGTTCGCATTAGCAAATATGTTAACAGGTTCACAAGTGCCTGTGTTAGTTTAATTAACTTAAAATATTTGAGTCTGTTTAGTGATTCGAGAGCTACCTTCTGCAGCTTGTGGGTCCATGTCAATGGCTTCTTTGTTATGGTTGTAAGAGGGAGTTGGGACAGCACAGACACTAGGGGGCGGTATAGCTGTAAGATTATTCATTATATATATAGCTAATATCTATCTTGCCGATTGTATTGTACCATATGTCCCGGCAAGAAATCTGCGTTCAAAGGACTCCGGCTTATTAGTGATTCCCAAAGCCCAAAAAAAGTCTGCGGGCTATAGAGCTTTTTCATTTCGGGCTCCAGTACTCTGGAATGCACTCCCGGTAACAGTTCGAGATGCCACCTCAGTAGAAGCATTTAAGTCTCACCTTAAAACTCATTTGTATACTCTAGCCTTTAAATAGACTCCCTTTTTAGACCAGTTGATCTGCCGCTTCTTTTCTTTTTCTTCTATGTCCCACTCTCCTTTGTGGAGGGGGTCCGGTCCGATCCGGTGGCCATGTACTGCTTGCCTGTGTATCGGCTGGGGACATCTCTGCGCTGCTGATCCGCCTCCGCTTGGGATGGTTTCCTGCTGGCAGGTTGTGCAGGCTTAAGAAGACCAGGACGATCATCACAATTCGCATTGACAGACACCATTTGGAAACAATTGGGGTATCCATCCATCCATCCATCCATTTCCTACCGCTTATTCCCTTTCGGGGTCGCGGGGGGCGCTGGCGCCTATCTTAGCTACAATCGGGCGGAAGGCAGGGTACACCCTGATAAATATTTACAAAATCTTTTGAGCCATTATTTATCCATGGCTTATGGTCCAGTGCGGCAAATATATGTGAAATATTGATGACTTCTAACATTTGGTGGGTGTGGCTTGAATATCGGAGCGTTTTATAGGCCGAAAAGCCCGGTATGTTGTCTGACAATACAATACACAAAAACTGTGGCAAACCTTTCAACAAAAATGTAAGAAAATTCAAAACAGACAAAGAGCTCGATCATCCCCCATTGTATTCAAGTGCGCAGTGTTGCATTTTATCAGTGCAATTACTCCTCTCACACGCAATCCGAGGCAGCCGCCAACTTACACAATAGAAATAATCAGAAAGACTCAAATTATGTTTTGAAAAGAGTCAATAAAGTCTGGGAAGTTGTAGTTATAGAGCAGAATAAAAGTGATGGAACATGGGTGCAGGACAGTAGAGGCTCGGAGAGAAAAGGGAAATCAAAGCCTTTAGAGAAAACTTACCACTTTTTGACTGGACATTAGTCAAATTTCGACTTATTGGTTATGGAAAGAGCCTCCAAGGTTGAACACGAGCATCATTGTCAGATTCCGCGCACATTTCGGCGTTTGATGGTCCCTCATTTTTAGACGAATATTTGTATTTCCTCTTGCGATGTTGTCAATTGAAAAAACTAATCGAATAGATCTACAAAAAAATAAAAACATTTGTGTATCGGCTGGGGACATCTCTGCGGTGCTGATCCGCCTCCGCTTGGGATGGTTTCCTGCTGGCTCCGCTGTGAACGGGACTCTCGCTGCTGTGTTGGATCCGCTTTGGACTGGACTCTCGCGATTGTGTTGGATCCATTGTGGATTGAACTTTCACAGTATCATGTTAGACCCGCTCGACATCCATTGCTTTCCTCCTCTCCAAGGTTCTCATAGTCATTATTGTCACCGACGTCCCACTGGGTCATCATTGTCACCGATGTCCCACTGGGTGTGAGTTTTCCTTGCCCTTATGTGGGCCTACCGAGGATGTCGTAGTGGTTTGTGCAGCCCTTTGAGACACTAGTGATTTAGGGCTATATAAGTAAACATTGATTGATTGATTTCTCCCTTGGTCTATTTCCCACATGTTCATAAAGTTTTGAAGACGTTAGGTAGTTCTGACTCGAGAGCCCCATGATTGGGGATCGATATTTGCCCTTTTTGAACAATCAACAATCGGCTGATGAGGTGCCAAGCTCCGCCCATCTTTACCGCGGCTGGGTCCCAACTTTGGATGGCTAAAGATGAAGTTCCGTCAAAAGGGTTCCTAGAAAACACTTCTAAGTTAATATTTCTCACAAAGGTGTAACTCTCATCTTTGGTTGAGAACAGATGACAACCCATACCCCGGAATCAGCCAATCAGAGTGGCGTTCTCTCGCTCTCACTCCGTCTCTCTCTCTTTCTGTCCCTCACTCCATCTCTCTCTCTTTCTCTCACGGAGTGAGTGAGACACGGAGAAGTGTAAACGAAACGTGGAGATATATGACTAAAAACAACAAAGAACGATGACTTGCGCTAGCGATAACTCAAAGATAAATACAATTATAATATTTTTTTTATAATAACTGACCAGTTGATCTGCCGTTTCTTTTCTTTTTCTCCTATTCCCCACTCTCCCTTGTGGAGGGGGTCCGGTCCGATCCGGTGGCCATGTACTGCTTGCCTGTGTATCGGCTGGGGACATCTCTGCGCTGCTGATCCGCCTCCGCTTGGGATGGTTTCCTGCTGGCTCCGCTGTGAACGGGACTCTCGCTGCTGTGTTGGATCCATTATAGATTGAACTTTCACAGTATCATGTTAGACCCGCTCGACATCCATTGCTTTCCTCCTCGCCAAGGTTCTCATAGTCATCATTGTCACCGACGTCCCACTGGGTGTGAGTTTTCCTTGCCCTTATGTGGGCCTACCGAGGATGTCGTAGTGGTTTGTGCAGCCCTTTGAGACACTAGTGATTTAGGGCTATATAAGTAAACATTGATTGATTGATTTCTCCCTTGGTCTATTTCCCACATGTTCATAAAGTTTTGAAGACGTTAGGTAGTTCTGACTCGAGAGCCCCATGATTGGGGGTCGATATTTGCCCTTTTTGAACAATCAACAATCGGCTGATGAGGTGCCAAGCTCCGCCCATCTTTACCGCGGCTGGGTCCCAACTTTGGATGGCTAAAGATGAAGTTCCTTCAAAAGGGTTCCTAGAAAACACTTCTAAGTTAATATTTCTCACAAAGGTGTAACTCTCATCTTTGGTTGAGAACAGATGACAACCCATACCCCGGAATCAGCCAATCAGAGTGGCGTTCTCTCGCTCTCACTCCGTCTCTCTCTCTTTCTGTCCCTCACTCCATCTCTCCCTCTTTCTCTCGCGGAGTGAGTGAGACACGGAGAAGTGTAAACGAAACGTGGAGATATTTGACTAAAAACAACAAAGAACCATGACTTGCGCTAGCAATAACTCAAAGATAAATACAATTATTATATTTTTTTTATAATAACTGACCAGTTGATCTGCCGTTTCTTTTCTTTTTGGAGGGGGTCCGGTCCGATCCGGTGGCCATGTACTGCTTGCCTGTGTATCGGCTGGGGACATCTCTGCGCTGCTGATTCGCCTCCGCTTGGGATGGTTTCCTGCTGGCTCCGCTGTGAACGGGACTCTCGCTGCTGTGTTGGATCCGCTTTGGACTGGACTCTCGCGATTGTGTTGGATCCATTGTGGATTGAACTTTCACAGTATCATGTTAGACCCGCTCGACATCCATTGCTTTCCTCCTCTCCAAGGTTCTCATAGTCATCATTGTCACCGACGTCCCACTGGGTGTGAGTTTTCCTTGCCCTTATGTGGGCCTACCGAGGATGTCGTGGTGGTTTGTGCAGCCCTTTTAGACACTAGTGATTTAGGGCTATATAAGCAAACATTGATTGATTGATTGATGATTATAATTTGATATATATATATATATATATATATATATATATATATAGTCAGTTGAGTCCGTCCATAGGTTGGCTGTAGGGATTTTTAATGTCCAGCAGATGTCAGTATTTAGTGACAGAGTATCAATACAGTTTTGCACTGTGTCGAAACGCTTCATGACGCCTCATCAAGCCATCGTTAGCATTAGCTTGAAATGCGACCCAGGACACGTTGGGAAGACTATGTCTCCCGGCTGGTCTGGGAACGCCTCGGGATCCCCCGGGAAGAGCTGGACGAAGTGGCTGGGGAGAAGGAAGTCTGGGCTTCCCTGCTTAGGCTGCTGCCCCCACGGCCCGACCTCAGATAAGCGGAAGAAGATGGTTGGATGGATGGCATAAGAGAAATCAAAAATGCTGATTCTGACATCCTTAGTTCTTACATAATCTTGGTCATTAAAGAGAATGATAATGTCTGCATGAAGTGAAACAGTTGACTGAGGTTATGCCAGAGGTCAGCAACCCAAAATGTTAAGGGAGCCATATTGGGCTAAGAGTACCAAAAAAAAATCTGTCTCGAGCCGCAAAAAATTTAAAATATTAAGTGTTATAATGAAGGCAACACATGATGTAAATAATTAGATACTTTTTTTTAATTGTGTGTGACAATCATTGGTACTTTAACTTTAACTTTTGAGTTAACTTTAAATTTTGAGGTTTTTTTTGTTTTTTTTTAGTGCTTCACTTTAACTTTCCTCATCCACGAATCTTTCATCCTCGCTCAAAATTAAGGGGGAAGTCGTCGCTTTCTCGGTCCGAATTGCACTTGCTGCTGGTGGCTATGATTATAAACAATGTGAGGATGTTAAGGGAGCCATATTGGACTAAGAGTACCAAAAAAAAATCTGTCTCGAGCCGCAAAAAATTTAAAATATTAAGTGTTATAATGAAGGCAACACATGATGTAAATAATTAGATACTTTTTTTTGATTGTGTGTGACAATCATTGGTACTTTAACTTTTGAGTTAACTTTAACTTTTGATTTTTTGGGTTTTTTTTAGTGCTTCACTTTAACTTTCCTCATCCACGAATCTTTCATCCTCGCTCAAATTAAGGGGGAAGTCATCGCTTTCTCGGTCCGAATTGCACTTGCTGCTGGTGGCTATGATTATAAACAATGTGAGGATGTGAGGAGCCCTACAACCCGTGATGTCACGCGCACATCGTCTGCTACTTCCGGTACAGGCAAGGCTTTTTTATTAGCGACCAAAAGTTGCGAACTTTCTCGTTGATTTTCTCTACTACATCCTTTCAGCAAAAATATGCACGGCAATATCGCTGTAAGTGTTGTTGAAAACTTACACTTAATATTTTTTGTTTTAAGGGTTAACATTTTTTGTTGTAAATTATTATGGTTCTGAAGTCATGTTATATGTATTTTTTTGTAAATAAGACACATTTGGTTTACTATAAAAAGGGCAATTTATTTTCTTTGTCACACCGCTATTCTCGTGAGATTTGGTGTGGTGTTTGGAGTTGCAGACATGCAAAGGACTTTGGGCCATCAGCAGCAGCGGGAATATTTGGCTAGCTGAACAAGGTATTTGTCATATTGTGTTGAAATGTTCTGTATATTTGTGGAGTGCATTGGTTTGATTTTTGTACGCTCATGTAGTTGCACAACACTGGAGTGTTTGCTGCCCAAGAACCTCCGAAGTAGCAGGCGGCCACGAGGTAGCTATTTTTGTTTGGCACCTTGTTTGCCTGGGACCAGAGGTGGGTAGAGTAGCCAGAAATTGTACTCAAGTAAGAGTACTATTACTTTAGAGATGTATTACTCAAGTACAAGTAAGGAGTAGTCACCCAAATATTTACTTGAGTAAAAGTAAAAAGTATGTTGTGAAAAAACTACTCAAGTACAGAGTAACTGATGAGTAACCTGTTCGTTTAATGATTACGGCAACAAATAATGCACAAAAACATAAAAATAGCAATGAGCAAATTCAGAGCCAGGAATATCTCTTGAGCAACTAAAACAATAATATATATTAAATAATACCACATTAAAATAAAAAAAAAACGGCACATTGAGCCACAATAACTTAACAGCACCATAGCCTCAGTAGGCATTAATTGATTTGATTGATTGATTGATTGATTAAAACTCGTATTAGTAGATTGTACAGTACAGTACATATTCCGTACAATTGACCACTAAATGGTAACACCCCAATAAGTTTTTCAACGTATATCAATTACTTAGTAAATGACCAAGTCGAGGTGATCTACCTCATATATACATATACATACACACACATATCATATATATATATATATATATATATATATATATATATATACATATATATATATACAGTATATATATATATATATATATATATATATATATATATATATATATATATACATTATATACAGTAATGTTTACTTATATAGCCCTAAATCACTAGTGTCTCAAAGGGCTGCACAGACCACCACGACATCCTCGGTAGGCCCACATAAGGGCAAGGAAAACTCACACCCAGTGGGACGTCGGTGACAATGATGACTATGAGAACCTTGGAGAGGAGGAAAGCAATGGATGTCGAGCGGGTCTAACATGATACTGTGAAAGTTCAATCCACAATGGATCCAACACAGTCGCGAGAGTCCAGTCCAAAGCGGATCCAACACAGCAGCGAGAGTCCCGTTCACAGCGGAGCCAGCAGGAAACCATCCCAAGCGGAGGCGGATCAGCAGCGCAGAGATGCCCCCAGCCGATACACAGGCGAGCAGTACATGGCCACCGGATCGGACCGGACCCCCTCCACAAGGGAGAGTGGGACATAGAAGAAAAAGAAAAGAAACGGCAGATCAACTGGTCTAAAAAGGGAGTCTATTTAAAGGCTAGAGTATACAAATGAGTTTTAAGGTGAGACTTAAATGCTTCTACTGAGGTGGCATCGCGAACTGTTACCGGGAGGGTATTCCAGAGTACTGGAGCCCGAACGGAAAACGCTCTATAGCCCGCAGACTTTTTTTGGGCTTTGGGAATCACTAATAAGCCGGAGTCCTTTGAACGCAGATTTCTTGCCGGGACATATGGTACAATACAATCGGCAAGATAGGATGGAGCTAGACCGTGTAGTATTTTATACGTAAGTATGACATATAAATGACCTTCGATCTCCGTTTAAATAAGAAAGTCTCATTTCAGTAGGCCTTTAACTGAAGGTAACTGCGAATCAAGATTACTGAAGCTTTCTGAATCTTTAGTGGAGCGTCAACGGATGCTTTTTTTCACCCCCCCCCCCCAGTGACAACTTGAATTCCCTTCAGTTGAAAAGGTTGAAAGGTACACAATCTCAATTAGCGACCAGGCTGAACTTTGCGGTCACAGCTGCCGTAGTGGCTCATGCTGAGCAGAATTGTGTACATTTCCCCAAAAAACACTTGCTGAGAGCAGCTTAAGTACCTTAGCAAATATCATCTAAGCTCTCAGTGGAGAGGGAGAGAGGGAGAAGAGGATGCTGAGTGATGCATGGACTATATGTCTGTGTGTGTGTGTGTGAGTGTTATAATAGTGTCCCATCCTCCACGCTTTGCTCCCCCCACCCCGTCCCTTGCCTCCGGGCTGCTCAAGGACGTGACAAGCTGATCTGTTTCGTTCCCTGACGGGAGCGGAAGTGAGTGGCTGATCGGCGAGCGCGAGGAGGCAGAGTCTGACGTTTGACAAGTGGCCGCGTGAGTGTCGGCGGTCTCGTCCTGTTTCCGCCCGGCGCTCAGGGCCACGTCTCAAAAAAAAAAAAAAAAACGTGTGGTCTGCGGTGGACGTGTGCCACACCATTCTGCTGACTGGATCCTATTTGCCAAGTCAACCTTCAAGGGTTTTTCCCTGCACGGCCGCCAACCTGCTGCTCCCCTGTCCTTGTTAGCGTAGTTGGCACACCCCTTGTAACGCCGCTTGTTTGTTTTTTTGTCACATCAAAAGCCAGATGTCGAAAGTGTCAGGCTTTCCCCTGACAGTTTGTCTATGTTTTAGTTTTTTCCTCTGCATTTGTGAAGTGAATTAGTGAATTATATTTATATAGCGCTTTTCTCAAGTGACTCTAAGCGCTTTACATAGTGACACCCAATATCTAAGTTACATTTAAACCAGTGTGGGTGGCACTGGGAGCAGGTGGGTAAAGTGTCTTGCCCAAGGACACAACGGCAGTAACTAGGATGGCACAAGCGGGAATCGAACCTGCAACCCTCAAGTTGCTGGCACGGCCACTCTACCAACCGAGCTATGCCACCCCGATAGAAATAAAATCAAGAGTAAAATTACTATTCAGTGTTAATATTTGAGTGAGCCCCGGGGCCGTCTGTAGTGGAAAATCTGGTCAAAAAGGTTAAGAACCCCTGCTCAGGGGGGGCTGTGGTTAAGAAATGCGACATGCAACATCGAGAAGTCAGCGTGTCGACTGTCAGTCATGCTGGTTTGAGACTAAAGGCTCCTTCTGCCCCGTGGCCTCCATGCAATGTTGGCCGATTTAGAAGGGGAGGCAAGGGCCCCCCCCGAGAACTACCTTGAATTCGCTTGGCACTATGAGCTTTGGGGTGTCCACGCCCACCAGAGCGTCCACGCCGCAGAAGAGGAGGATGGCCAAGATGATGGCAAAGTCGCTGATGAGCTTCCGCACCTTGGTGGGGAAGAAGCGACTCGTCTTGAACTTCTTGAGCGCCATGGAGCAGGTGTAGGTGCCGAAGAACAAGATGAAGGACATGAGGGTGATGTCAGGCACGTAACCCCAGGCCTCGCCCACCAGGCGCCCACCATACGACGCACACTGCCGGCGGCCCAGCGACGCCCAGGTGGCGTTCTCCGACAGATCGGAACGGTTCGTCTGGGCGGCGACTTCAAAGAGGTCCGAGAATTTCCTCTGTGTTTAGTGTCTAGTGCTCTTATTTTGTCAGCTTCCTGTCTTGTTCCCTGAGTGCTGTGTTCCTCCTCAGCTGCGGCTGATTGGCACCCGGCCACACCTGTTGCCAATCAGCCCGCTGCTATTTGTACCTGCTTTGTCTTGTGTCAGTGGCTGGATCATTGTATCGTCGTTGCCTCACGTCACTCTTGTGTCCTTGCTACCTGTCGTGTGCGGCATCATTTTAGCTATTACCTGTCGTGCTACATCTTGTCCTGGTCGTCGTAGCGGTTAGCTGTTTTTGTTAGCCATTAGCTATTTCCAGTTTTTCTGTTTGTTATCCTCTAGCTTCCGTGCTAAAGTCCCTTTTTGTTTTTCTAGCTCTTAGTGCTAGCTCTCTTAGTTTGTTATTCCGCCCACGTGCATGCTTTTTGTTTGTTCTTGTTCTATTATTTATATTAAATAATGTCTTCATATTCTATGCCTGCCTCCGTCTCTGCATCTTGGGGTTCATCAGCAACTAACTGTGACAGAAAGGGTTTCATGCAAATTAGTTATACATATAATTTGTAGTCATTCTGCCAGCAGTAGCATTGTGTTCCAGTATAGTGTTGTAACGATACCAATATTTTGGTAGTGGTACTAAAATTATTGTACTTTTCTAAATAAAGGGGCCCACAAGAAAATGCATTATTTGTTGTGTTCCGGTTCCCGGATCACATTTTTAGTCTGTTTTTGAGTCCTTTTTGGTGTTTTATTTTTGGACTCTTCCGATCCCTTAGTTTGTGTGTGCACTTCCTGTTTTGGTTACCATGGTTACCTGATTTGTTCACCTGTTTCCTTACGCACACCTGTTGGCAATTGTTTGCTTTAGTACAGTGGTTCTTAACCTTGTTGGAGGTACCGAACCCCACCAGTTTCATATGCACATTCATCGAAACCTTCTTTAGTAAGTAAATACCTTTTTTTTTTTTTTTTTTTTCATTTCGTTTTTTATTTTTTTACTAATGCTCAACATTAACATCAATCAATGTTTATTTACATAGCCCTAAATCACAAATGTCTCAAAGGACTGTACAAACCACTACGACTACGACATCCTCGGAGGAACCCATATAAGGGCAAGGAAAACTCACACCCAGTGGGACGCCAGTGACAATGATGACTATGAGAAACCTTGGAGTGGACCCCACGCCCCTCTAGGGGACCGAAAGCAATGGATGTCGAGCGGGTCTAACATGATACTGTGAAAGTTCAATCCATAGTGGCTCCAATACAGCCGCGAGAGTTCAGTTCAAAGCGGATCCAAGACAGCAGTGAGAGTCCCGTCCAGAGGAAACCATCCCAAGCGGAGACGGATCAGCATGGTAGAGATGTCCCCAACCGAGACACAGGCGAGCGGTCCATCCTGGGTCCCGACTCTGGACAGCCAGTACTTCATCCATGGTCATCGGACCGGACCCCCTCCACATGGAAGGGGGGGACGGAGGAGAAAAACAAAAGAAGCGGCAGATCAACTGGTCTAAAAAGGAGGTCTATTTAAAGGCTAGAGTATACAAATGAGTTTTAAGGTGAAACTTAAATGCTTCTACTGAGGTGGCATCTCGAACTGTTACCGGGAGGGCATTCCAGAGTACTGGAGCCCGAACGGAAAACGCTCTATAGCCCGCAGACTTTTTTTGGGTTTTAGAAATCACTAATAAGCCGGAGTCCTTTGATCGCAGATTTCTTTCCGGGACATATGGTACAATACAATCGGCAAGATAGGATGGCGCTAGACCGTGTAGTATTTTATACGTAAGTAGTAAAACCTTAAAGTCACATCTTAAGTGCACAGGGAGCCAGTGCAGGTGAGCCAGTACAGGCGTAATGTGATCAAACTTTCTTGTTCTTGTCAAAAGTCTAGCATCCGCATTTTGTACCAACTGTAATCGTTTAATGCTAGACATGGGGAGACCCGAAAATAATACGTTACAGTAATCGAGACGAGGCGTAACAAAGGCATGGATAATGATCTCAGCGTCTTTAGTGGACAAAATGGAGCGAATTTTAGCGATATTAAGGTGATTAACATCACCGTGTTCAAAGAATGAAACCAATACAGTGCATGAACTCACAACAAATTACATGGAAAATTAGAGGGAACATTGTTTGGGGGGGTATCCATAATACTTAGACTTCCTTTTTATTGTCATTCAAATGTTAACTTTACAGTACAGATACGCCGATAGGGAGATGTTTTTATTCACATGATTGATTGATTGATTGATTGAATGAAACTTTTATTAGTAGATTGCACAGTACAATACATATTCCGTACAATTGACCATTAAATGGTAACACCCCAATAAGTTTTTCAGCTTGTTTAATTAGGTCGGGGTCCACGTTAATCAATTCATGAGTCTGGTGTGTCTTGACCGCTGCGGAGGAGGCTCTGTTGAACCCCTCAGGCAGACTCACCGAACCCCTAGGGTTCGATGGAACCCAGGTTAAGAACCACTGCTTTAGTATTTATACCTGCCTGCTACCTCAGTTCATTCTTGGTTCATCACTTGCTTTATGCAACACACGTTTTGTTATCTAGTCCTTTTTGGCTTGCTAAGTCCCGTCTTAGCTTTCGGGTGCTCGACACGCGCCTTTTGGACGGTTTTGGACACTCTGCTGATATTAGCATTAGCTTTCCGTGCGTAGGCACGCACTTTCTTTTCTGTTTGCACCAGTGTTCTTTTATCTTTTGTATATTAAAATCAGCTCTTACCTGCAATCCTGCCTGTCTGGTCCCGTTGCATCCTGGGGTGATACCTTCGCGCATCATTATGCATTCCAAATTTGACATTATTGGCTTTATTTTAGCTAAAAATCTTTGGGTACCATCCAACCATCCATATATCCATTTTTTACCGCTTGTCCTGTTCGGGGTCGCTTGAGCCTCTTTCAACTGCATTCGGGTGGAAGGCGCCGTACACCCTGGACAAGTCGCCATCTCATCGCAGAACTTAGGGCAGTGGTTCTCAACCTTTTTTCAGTTACGTACCCCCGTGAACATTTTTTTAATTCAAGTACCCCCTATTCAGAGCAAAGCATTTTTGGTTGAAAAAAATAGATAAAGAAGTAAAATACAGCACTATGTCATCAGATTTATTAAATTGTATAACAGTGCAAAATGTTGCTCAATTGTAGTGGTCTTTCTTGAACTATTTGGAAAAAAAGATATACAAATAACTAAAAACTTGTTGAAAAATAAACAAGTGATTCAATTATAAGTAAATATTTCTACACATAGAAGTAATCATCAACTTAAAGTGCCCTCTTTGGGGATTGTAATACAGATCCATCTGGATTCATGAACTTAATTCTAAACATTTCTTCACAAAAAAAGAAATCTTTAACATCAATATTTATGGAACATGTCCACAAAAAAATCTAGCTGTCAACACTGAATATTGCATTGTTGCATTTCTTTTCATAGTTTATGAACTTACATTCATATTTTGTTGAAGTATTATTCAATAAATATATTTAGAAATTATTTTTAAATTGTTGCTATTTTTAGAATATTTAAAAAAAATCTCACCTACCCCTTGGCATACCATCAAGTACCCCCATTTGAGAACCACTGTCTTAGGATACATTAAACATATTTTTCTTATTGCAGTTAAGTCCCTAAATAAAATAGTGAACTTACAAGACAACTTCTCTTTTAGTAGTAAGTGAATTGAATTGAATTGAAATATTTATTTCAGACCTGCACGGTACAACAAAAAAACATTTTTTTTTATTAAATTTTGGTTTGGTGATTGTGTGCCGCCGAACATGCTCGTCTGCTTGTAAACCAGCAATTTCGCGACACGACTTCGACGCGGGTACTGGGGGTTGTGGGGCTGGTACGTTTCAGGGACGGTATCATACCAAAAAGGATTCATTAATATCGCGGTACTATACTAATACCGGTATACCGTACAACCCTAGTTGTGAACTAATCATAAATGTAACTTTGGGCCTTGTTTTGGACACCACTGCTTTTAAAAGCATTCGACCGAGAAAGATCCCCAGTATTGTCCTCAAATCTGTGCTGTTAAAGGCAGTATTTGCTCTGAAACCTGCTTTCCTCAGCTCCCCTTCTTCTCCACAACACCTGCACAGTGCAATCTCTTGCACTTACACATAAACACACACATTTTTTTCTCATTGTGTCAGTAACAGTGCTGACCTCAGGTAATGTGAGAGTCCGGCGTGAAATGCACTGTCCCCCTGTAACACACACACTTTGCACGGGTTAACATCACATATCCATCAACCTCAGAGTGCTGACACGCCTTAAAAGTGCTTAAATAGGACCTCCACATGCAATTAGAATAGAATAGACTTTATTGTCATTATATTTGCATATAACAAGATTAAAGACTCCTATTTAGGTGCGGTTGTGGGAACAAATATGGGGTAGAATAAATAACACAAGAGGTAATAAATTAAAAACTAACAATTGAAATAAACAGAGTACTATCCAATAAAAATAACAAGCAATCCTGTACAAGTACATACAAACACACACCTAGTACACTCAAACATAACCCGTGGGTGCTTCGGGGCCCGAGCACCCACGTGGGATGGATGGCAACTTTCAATCTTTAATGTAATTTTTGATAAGTGTTGTTAATAATGTAGCAAGGTTGGTCAGATTTACATAATGAAAAAAGTCACTAATCATAATGTCTAATTCCCAAAGCCTAACCAAGATTTAATTGCACCCGATAAAGAAATAATGACACATTCAACTTGAATTTTAACACAAGTGAATGAAGTTCATACTTAGTCAACAGCCATACATGTCACATTAAGGGTGGCAGTATGAACAATGCCAACTCTGTCCACTAAAGACGCTGAGATCATTATCCATGCGTTTGTTACGTCTCGCCTCGACTACTGTAACGTATTATTTTCGGGTCTCCCCATGTCTAGCATTAAAAGATTACAGTTGGTACAAAATGCGGCTGCTAGACTTTTGACAAGAACAAAAAAGTTTGATCACATTACACCTGTAGTGGCTCACCTGCACTGGCTTCCTGTGCACTTAAGATGTGACTTTAAGGTTTTACTACTTACGTATAAAATACTACACGGTCTAGCTCCATCCTATCTTGCCGATTGTATTGTGACATATGTCCCGGCAAAAAATCTGCCTTCAAAGGACTCCGGCTTGTTAGTGATTCCCAAAGCCCAAAAAAAGGCTGCGGGCTATAGAGCGTTTTCCGTTCGGGCTCCAGTACTCTGGAATGCCCTCCCGGTAACAGTTCGAGATGCTACCTCAGTAGAAGCATTTAAGTCTCACCTTAAAACTCATTTGTATACTCTAGCCTTTAAATAGACCTCCTTTTTAGACCAGTTGATCTGCCGTTTCTTTCCTTTTTCTTCTATGTCCCACTCTCCCTTGTGGAGGGGGTCCGGTCCGATCCGGTGGCCATGTACTGCTCGCCTGTGTATCGGCTGGGGACATCTCTGCGATGCTGATCCGCCTCCGCCTGGGATGGTTTCCTGCTGGCTCCGCTGTGAACGGGACTCTCGCTGCTGTGTTGGATCCGCTTTGGACTGGAGTCTCGCGACTGTGTTGGATCCATTGTGGATTGAACTTTCACAGTATCATGTTAGACCCGCTCGACATCCATTGCTTTCCTCCTCTCCAAGGTTGTCATAGTCATCATTGTCACCGACGTCCCACTGGGTGTGAGTTTTCCTTGCGTGGGCCTACCGAGGATGTCGTGGTGGTTTGTGCAGCCCTTTGAGACACTAGTGATTTAGGGCTATATAAGTAAACATTGATTGATTGATTGATAAATATGTGCCATATAGTGAACCCACACTAAACGACAACGACAAACACATTTTGGAAGAATATTTGCACTTTAACACAACATAAACACCACGGAACAAATTCCCAGAATTCCCTGCAGCACCAATATAAACAAACGCCATCGGTGGATCTACACCTAACATCCACTGAAATGATACCACGTGCAATACCGTATCTACTTTGATTACATCAATATTTTTCAACATCTCAAAATCTTGTTTTTATTTTTATATTTTCATTTATATCATGTTTATAACCTCAGAAAATATGTCCCTGGACACATGAGGACTTTCATGGTTTAGAGAGCCATAAAAAGCTAAATATTTTAAAATCGATTTCTGTGAGAGCCACACTGAATACCACTAAATGCGTGTATTTTTAAGTAAGACAAACATTTTTAGAGAATAACAAGTAGGGATGTCCGATAATATCGGACTGCCGATATTATCGGCCGATTAATGCTTTAAAATGTAATATCGTAAAATATCGGTATTGGTTTCGAAATGATCAGTATCTGTTTCAAAAAGTAAAATGTATGACTTTACACGGACGTAGAGGGAAGTACAGAGCGCCAATAAACCTTAGAGGCACTGACTTTGCGTGCTGGCCTGGTCACATATCATCTACGGCTTTTCATGCACACACAAGTGAATGCAAGGCATACTTGGTCAACAGCCATACAGGTCACACTGAGGGTGCCCGTATACACAACTTTAACACTGTTACAAATATGCGCCACACTGCGAACCCACACCAAACAAGAATGACAAACACATTTCAGGGGAACATCCGCACTGTAACACAATTCCAAGTTGCTGTTATGAAGCATGTTAAAAAAAAATAATGCACTTTGTGACTTCAATAATAAATATGGCAGTGCCATGCTGGCATTTTTTTCCATAACTTGAGTTGATTTATTTTGGAAAACCTTGTTACATTGTTTAATGCATCCAGCGGGGCATCACAACAAAATGAGGCATAATAATGTGTTAATTCCACAACTGTATATATCGGTATTGGTTGATATCGGTATCGGTAGTTAAGAGTTGGACAATATCGGAATAACGGCAAAAAAGCCTTTATCGGACATCTCTAATAACAAGTCTATTATTCTTTCAAACAACGTTGTTATTCTGAAGCTAACCAATAATAAACAAAATACTTTTTACCATTAATGCGACATCAGGAACGTGTGCGGTAGAAAAACAGATGGCTGGATTAAAATGCATGAGAATGTTTTATACGTTGGACGTTATTTTTAACACTGTGATTATCAGCGGGATTACTCATTACTTATCGTGTTAAGCAATGTCAGCTAAGATTTATCCGATAGCCAGATACTATCATCAAAAGAGCCACATCTGGCTCGAGAGCCATTGGTTCCCCACCCCTGGTGTAAGTACTTGGTATCGGATTGATACCTAATTGTGTGGTATCTTTCAAAATTAATGTCAAGTATCAAACTACACACCCGAACTCACTGTCGTCAGAATGTAAACACACGCCATTGGTGAAGCTACACCTAACATCCACTGTAATGATACCAAGTACAGGCGCGTATTTAGTCGATACTACTATGATTAAGTCGATATATTTGGCATCACAACATCTTTGTTTTTTATTTATATTATGTTTATAAACTCAGAAAATATGTCCCTGGACACATGAGGACTTTGAATCTGATTCTGTAACGACTTGGTATCGGATTGATACCCAAATTTGTGGTATCATCCAAAACTAATGTAAAAAAATCAAACAACAAAAGAATAAGTGATTATTACATTTTAACAAAAGTGTAGATAGAACATGTTAAAAGAGAAAGTAAGCAGATATTAACGTTAAATTAATAAGTAGATTAATAATTCATTTTCTACCACTTGTCCTTCATAATGTTGACAACATAATAGAATGATAAATGACACAATATGTTACTGCATATGTCAGCAGACTAAAATAAAAGCCTTTGGTTGCTTAGTTACGAATAAAAGACACGTTGTCTTGTATGTTCACTATTTTATTGTAGGACAAACTGTCATGATCCATGGTCCGGATCATATTTGAGTTATGTTCTGTTAGATTTGGACTCTTTTAGTTGTTGTTTGACACCTGAGTTTGGTTTGGTTGCCACGGCTACTTATGATTTTCACCTGCCGCTGGTGTTCGGGATGATCACCTGGCTCTAATCAAGAAACATTATTTAAGCCTGTCTTTGCCAGTCAGTCCTCCTGGCGTCATTGTTTGTTTCATGCAATGTCATAGTTTTTGCTAAGTGTTTGCCTCATGCTTTGCCAAGTAAGTCGTGTTTGTTCCATGCCATAGTTTATGCTAGTTTTACGCTTCATGTCTAAGTCTTGTTTATTTCATGCCACAGTTTCGTGAGGTTCCATGTCCATAGTCACAGGTTTCTACCATGAATTGATTAACGTGGACCCCGACTTAAACAAGTTGAAAAACTTATTCGGGTGTTGCCATTTAGTGGTCAATTGTACGGAATATGTACTGTACTGTGCAATCTACAAATAAAAGTATCAATCAATCAATCAATTCTTGCGCTAAGTCTTTGCCTTAGCTTCAAGTGCAAACTCAAACTATTTTCCTTCGACTAGTTTCCTACAAACCCCGTTTCCATATGAGTTGGGAACTTGTGTTAGATGTAAATCTAAACAGAATACAATGATTTGCAAATCCTTTTCAACCCATATTCAATTGAATGCATTACAAATACAAGATATTTGATGTTCAAACTCATAAACTTTATTTATTTTTGTTTGCAAATACTAATTAACTTAGAATTTCATGGCTGCAACACGTGCCAAAGTAGTTGGGAAAGGGCATGTTCACCACTGTGTTACATCACCTTTTCTTTTAATATCACTCAATAAACGTTTGGGAACTGAGAAAACTAATTGTTGAAGTTTTGAAAGTGGAATTCTTTCCCATTCTTGTTTTATGTAGAGCTTCAGACGTCAACAGTCCGGGGTCTCCGCTGTCGTATTTTACGCTTCATATTGCGCCACACAGGTCTGGGCTGCAGGTGGGCCAGGAAAGTACCTGCACTCTTTTTTTACGAAGCAACGCTGTTGTAACACGTACTGAATGTGGCTTTGCATTGTCTTGCTGAAATAAGCAGGGGCGTCCATGAAAAAGATGGTGCTTAGATGGCAGCATATGTTGTTCCAAAACCTGTATGTACCTTTCAGCATTAATGGTGCCTTCACAGATGTGTAAGTTACCCATGCCTTGTGCACTAATGCACCCCCATACCATCACAGATGCTGGCTTTCGAACTTTGCGTCGATATCAGTCTGGATGGTTCGCTTCCCCTTTGGGAATATTTCCAAAAACCATTTGAAATGTGGGGTTTGTAATTTTGGTGCTGTTTTTGTTGAGATCCGCTTTTTGGATCATCCACATATTATTGTTTATGGTTCCATTTTTATTTTCACTCTCAGTCTGATCCTATTATTTCCTGTTTAAGTCGGTCACCATTGTAGCTTATCAGTTTCGCCTGTTTCTCACGGCCCTGCACACCTGTCCTCACTAATCACCTGGCTTATATAAGCCTGCATCTTTTGTTGTTCAGTCTGGGATCCAAATTTGTTCATGCACAACGGTACGTCTGCTTTGCGCTTTTGCCTACATGCAAATTTCGGTATAATTCTCGCGAGCTCTCACGCTGCGCACTTTTATTCAATCTTAGCTCTCATGCTAAATGTTTTGTTTTCCCCTTTGTGTGCCTATGTGCCAGTTGAGTTTACTATTTGTTTATCCTAGCTTTCATGCTAGCGTCTTTCGTTTGCCTTTTCTTAGCTCCATTATTTTTGTTCTCTAGCACCTTTTGTTAAATAAATCATTAGTTCATACCTTTTGCTGTGTTCAATTTCCGACGCATCCTCGAACAGGCGTAACAGTTTTGACTTTTCAAGAATAAACCATGCCCTTACCCGCAAGTTCTGGCAGGAGTGATCCATTTGCCTTCCCGGGAGAACGACCTGCAAGCTGCAAAAAACCCCCTGTTGTGACAAAACCTTGCAATAAAGAACATGTATGCTAAGATTTGTTGTTAACATAAAGCCAATAATGCAATATTTTGTGGTTTTTCTAAATGTAGAAAAAAATCGAAATAATGTTGGTATGTTGAGACGCACTTTCGGTGCCGTCTCACCCGGGCCGGGAGCAGGAACACAATTCGAGGAGGCAGAGGTTGAGTCAAGTAGAAGTATTTTATTGAACGCAGTCTGCAGAGAGTGGAGATCGTATAGTACACTTGAACAGTAGTACCAGGAAAACCCAAAGCGATCTGTCTGAGAGTTTGTTGTACAGCAGCTTATATACACTGTGCTAGTAGTTATCTGATTGGTCAGTCTACTGACTGACGTCAGTTGCTATGTGTCTTGTGTCTAGGAAGTACTCTTGGTTTCCTGTTAAGTTGGTTGTTGCTCAAGCATCTGTTTCCTGTATGTGCAGTGTTTGCTTGGTTTTCTGTTATGTTCGTTATTGTTCAAACATCTGTTTCCTGTAGGTGCAGTGTTTGGCACACTGAGCCAAATTGAGGTCAGGACGTTTGCTTTGTACACTCATTAGGTACCAGTGCCAAAATATTGGTACCGGAACAACACTAATTCATAATCAAAAAAGTTCAGTCTCTTGTACTTAGCCTTTTTGTGGACTGTCACTATTGATTAAACATAGTGTGTGTGTGTGTTTGTATGCACTTTCTGGAAGATGGATCTAACAATAGAAAAGTTGTAAATATCCTTCTTGAAAAATACACAGAAGGTGAGTCTACGATTATTACCTCTGTCAAAGCAAAGATATTTTTATAGTGTCAGCAACATTCTCAGTTTAGATGTACAAACGGAACATAAAAATCATGATTTGTGCTTTTATGCATAAACCCAACGGCGTGTGACAGGTAAATTTGATTTAGTCAGCACTATTGTCCTTATATCTTCAGTAGCAATATGTCACAAAGTGACAAAAAAAAACAGGCACAAAGAGCCCAACCCTGACTGCAGTGTGTGCGATCTACATGACGTTCAGTGTGTGTTTAATGTATGTGCAGGGAGGTGGAATAGCCATCAGTCAGCAGTCTTGTCCTTGTTATCTCTGCTGGCACTCTATCATAGATCTTAACAATGATAAATAATGAACACGCACTCTTGGAAAGGGTTAAGCTCGCGTTCGACTCTGTACGTCTTCCGAGTTCGGGTTCATCGCATTTACTTAAATGCTGATGTCCGAGTTTGTGTGTGCTCTTAGATGAGGTCTGGTGCCACATCAATCAATCAATCAATCAATGTTTATTTATATAGCCCCAAATCACAAATGTCTCAAAGGACTGCACAAATCATTACGACTACAACATCCTCGGAAGAATCCCACAAAAGGGCAAGGAAAACTCACACCCAGTGCGACGCCAGTGACAATGCTGACTATGAGAAAACTTGGAGAGGACCTCAGATGTGGGCAACCCCCCCCCCCTCTAGGGGACCGAAAGCAATGGATGTCGAGCGGGTCTAACATGATACTGTGAAAGTTCAATCCATAGTGGCTCCAACACAGCCGCGAGAGTTCAGTTCAAAGCGGATCCAAGACAGCAGCGAGAGTCCTGTCCACAGGAAACCATCTCAAGCGGAGGCGGATCAGCAGCGTAGAGATGTCCCCAACCGATACACAGGCGAGCGGTCCATCCTGGGTCTCGACGAGCGGTCCATCCTGGGTCCCGACTCTGGACCGCCAGTACTTCATCCATGGTCATCGGACCGGACCCCCTCCACAAGGGAGGGGGGGGCGGAGGAGGAAAAAGAAAAGAAGCGGCAGATCAACTGGTCTAAAAAGGAGGTCTATTTAAAGGCTAGAGTATACAGATGAGTTTTAAGGTGAGACTTAAATGCTTCTACTGAGGTGGCATCTCGAACTGTTACCGGGAGGGCATTTCTTGCCGGGACATATGGTACAATACAATCGGCAAGATAGGATGGAGCTAGACCGTGTAGTATTTTATACGTAATTAGTAAAACCTTAAAGTCACATCTTAAGTGCACAGGAAGCCAGTGCAGGTGAGCCAGTACAGGCGTAATGTGATCAAACTTTCTTGTTCTTGTCAAAAGTCTAGCAGCCGCATTTTGTACCAACTGTAATCTTTTAATGCTAGACATGGGGAGACCCGAAAATAATACGTTACAGTAATCAAGACGAGACGTAACAAACGCATGGACAATGATCTCGGCGTCTTTAATGGACAAAATGGAGCGAATTTTAGCGATATTACGGGGATGAAAGAAGGCCGTTTTAGTAACGCTTTTAATGTGTGACTCAAAGGAGAAAGTTGGGTCGAAGATAATACCCAGATTTTTTACCGAGTCACCTTGTTTTATTATTTGGTTGTCAAATGTTAAAGTTGTATTATTAAATAGAGGTCGGTGTCTAGCAGGACCGATAATCAGCATTTCCGTTTTTTTGGCGTTAAGTTGCAAAAAATTAGCGGACATCCATTGTTCAATTTCATTAAGACACGCTTCCAACTGACTACAGTCCGGCGTGTTGGTCAGCTTTAGGGGCATGTAGAGTTGGGTGTCATCAGCATAACAGTGAAAGCTAATAACATGAAGTCTCGGAAAGCAGAGCCGCCGACCTGAAAAGAGCGTTGTATGTCACATCAGTGCCCAAGCAGCATGTTTTTGTGGCTTGCCAGTTGTCATTTAGAGGGTGTTAAGGCACTATATTTAAGGATGGATTCAATTAACTTTATTGTCATGTGGGACCACAGTTCGAACATTAAATATATTGTCTTTGCAGTCTATTCAATTTGAATATAAGTTGAAAAGGATTTGCAAATTGTTGCATTCTGTTTTTATTGACCTTTTACACAACGTGCCAACTTCACTGGTTTTGGGTTTTGTATTACCATACGTGGCATGCACGTATACATTCGAGCACAGTCTTTAAAGCAGGGGTGTCGAACTCAAATACAGAGTGGGACAAAGTTTTAAACTGAACAAAGCCGCTGACCAAGGTTCAACAAATTAACCTTTTAAAAGGGACCTGGACAACTTTTGCATTGAATATTGAACAAGCAATGCTTACATAACTTTATAGTGACATGCAAAATCCAATTTCAAATAATAATCATAATAATATTAAAATAGCAATAATTATTGCTCAGTTTGCTACACTGATTTGCTTTAACACTGAATGTGGAACAAGCAACGCTTATATAACTTAATAGTGCAAAATAAACTTTCAAAAAACAAACGAAATAAACATTAAAGTCATATTAAATACAATTTTAATAAAACATTAAATGCCTCTTTGCTATTTGCAGCTTTCTGAGGTAAAAATCAACATTAACTTTTTTCACAGGTTAATAAATTTGAAAATAAATGTGGGGGCGGGAGGGTTGTTGGTAGCGGGGGGGTTTTATATTGTAGCGTCCCGGAAGAGTTATTGCTGCAAGGCGTTCTGGGTATTTGTTCTGTTGTGTTTATGTTGTGTTACGGTGCGGATGTTCCGCCGAAATGTGTTCGTCATTCTTTTTTGGTGTGGGTTATAATAATAATAATAATAATAATAATAATGGATTAGATTTATATCTCGCTTTTCTATAGTTAGATACTCAAAGCACTCACAGAGAAGTGGGAACCCATCATTCATTCACACCTGGTGGTGGTAAGCTACATCTGTAGCCACAGCTGCCCTGGGGTAGACTGACAGAAGCGTGGCTGCCAGTTTGCGCCTACGGCCCCTCCGACCACCACCAATCATTCATTCATCATTCATTCACCAGTGTGAGCGGCACCGGGAGCAAAGGGTGAAGTGTCCTGCCCAAGGACACAACTGCAGTGAGTTTGATGTCAATAGGTGGGAAGCCAAACCTGCAACCCTCAGGTTTCTGGCACGGCCGCTCTACCCACTACGCCATGCCGCCCACACATTTCACAGTGTGGCGCATATTTGTAAAAGTGTTAAATTCGTTTATACGGCCACCCTCAGTGTGACCTGTATGGCTGTTGACCAACTACGCCTTGAATTCACATACCTGTGTGTAGAAGACGCATATATTATATTATGCTGTTTGTATGGAGGAAAAACGGAAGGGATGACAGGTTGTAGAGGGCGCTAAAGGCAGTGCCTTTAAGGCACGCCCCCAATATTGTTGTCCGGGTGGAAATCGGGAGAATGTTTTTCGGGAGGAACAGTGAAGTTCGGGAGGGTTGGCAAGAATGAGTATTAGGGGTGAATGCTGTATAATACCGGCGGGCCAGCTCTAATGTTAATTTGATATTGCCTCAAGGGCCAAATGAAATTGCACGGCGGGCCAGAGTTTGACACCCCTGCTTTAAAGCCTGACACAAAACATGCCGAAGAATAGCTCCCAGGCCCACAAGCCGTCCTCCAAACAAAGGAATTTGAGGCCAGTATGAAGTTGACCCCCGGCTGCACCCACACCAGGTCTGTGCTCGGTGCCGCCTTCCAACCGCACGACAGGTACGGGCGCACCCTCACATGCCACACATGCAGACTGCCAGCAGCAGCATTTTAAAGGGATAAAAAGAGAAGTCGAACGCTTATAAGATTAAAATTGGAACTACAATTTTAGGAAAAGATCCCCTCCAAACGTTGCAATAAGCTTTGGAGTTTAAGATCATGTGGAACGTCACATAAGACCTCAGCAAATCTTGCAAGCTTAGCAAAGATCATGTTAGTAATTCTCAGTATTCTGTGCTTTTTTTTTTTTTCTTTTACTTGTTTCTCCACACTTTTTGCAAGAAGAGGAACTGTCGACATGGATCAAGATAGAAGAGATGTCAGCAGGCTTCAGTTTACTTTAAAAGAACTCAGCTCTGCCATTATTATATGACAGACTCAGCTGTGTTTTGTTTTTTTTGCCACCTTTTCTAAGATCCAGCCTTGAAAAAAGTGTTGTTGATTGAAGAAGAACAAGAGCTTACTTTAAAGAACAGTACGCTCCATTATTGCTTTCAAATCTGTGGTCAATGACAGCTTCTCTCAGCACTGTCATTTCGGTTGATCTTATTGATGTTGACTGACGTTTTACTCAGTAGCTCAGCGTCGGATTGGACAATTAATCGATATTTTGATATTGGTTTCGATTTTGGCTTCTCGAGATCATACAAATATAATAATCGCAAAAAAAAAAAAAAAAAAAGATTAATGCCCCATGCAATGTGCACACAAATTCCTGAGCTTATAACAATGAAACCAATATGAGGAAATGAGGAAAACAAATACCCTCACTATGGTTGCTACTTTATTTGAAGTTCATATGATTTCAGTGTTGACATAACTGCGGACAGAATCACAGAATTAGCCAATAAAACGGAATCCCCATTTTACGATAACATTTGGGCTGACTGTGTTCATAACATAAAGTTTTTAAAAAGGTACCTTACACAAGCATCATTTACTTAAAGCCCTAATTGATACATTTAAACAATTATTACTCGCAACTTCTCTTTCGCGGGTCCCAAACTCTGGAACCATCTCCCTATCCATGTGAGACAGGCCCCTTCATAGGCTATTTTTTAAGACCCTTCTTAGAGGGGAACATTCTCACAATTTCAGAAGGGTTAAAACCAATAAAAATCAGTTCCCAGTGGCTTATTTTTCGAAGTTTTTTTCAAACTTTTACCTATCATGGAACATCCCGAAAAAATACTTTAAAGTGCCTGATTTTCGCTATCTGTAAATCCACCCGTCCATTTTCCTGTGACGTCACATAGTGATGCCAATACAAACAAACATGGCGGATAGAATGGCAAGATATAGCGACATTAGCTCGGATTTCAGCGGCTTAAGCGATTCAACAGATTACGCATGTATTGAAACGGGTGGCTGGAGTGTGGAGGCAGATAGCGAAAACGAAATTGAAGAAGAAACTGAAGCTATTGAGCGAATAGCTATTGAAGCTATACGGCGATCGCCTTCTAACCAACGATTGTATCTTTTGACCACTGGAGCAACCTAAATCCGTAGATTGGTAAGTGTTTGTTTGGCATTAAATGTGGGTGGAGGGAAAGGCTGGATGCAAATATAGCTACAAATGTACAGTAACAATTATTACTCGCAACTTTTCTGTCTCGGGTCCCAAACTCTGGAACCATCTCTCTATCCATGTGAGACAGGACCCTTCTTTGGCTATTTTTTAAGACCCTTCTTAAATGGGAACATTATCACAATTTCAGAAGGGTTAAAAACCAATAAAAATTCGTTGCCAGTGGCTTATTTTATTTTTCGAAGTTTTTTTTCAAAATTTTACCCATCATGGAATATCCCGAAAAAAGGCTTTAAAGTGCCTGATTTTCGCTATCTGTAAATCTGCCCGTTCATTTTCCTGTGACGTCACAGTGATGCCAATACAAACAAACATGGCGGATAGAACGGCAAGATATAGCGACATTAGCTCGGATTTCAGCGGCTTAAGCGATTCAACAGATGACGCATGTATTGAAACGGATGGTTGGAGTGTGGAGGCAAATAGCGAAAACGAAATTGAAGAAGAAACTGAAGCTATTGAGCGAATAGCTATTGAAGCTATACGGCGATTGCCTTCTAACCAACGATTGTATCTTTTGACCACTGGAGCAACCTAAATCCGTCGTTTGGTAAGTGTTTGTTTGGCATTAAATGTGGGTGGAGGGAAAGGCTGGATGCAAATATAGCTACAAATGTACATACAGCTAGCCTAAATAGCATGTTAGCATAGATTAGCTGGCAGTCATGCCGCGACCAAATATGTCTGATTAGCACATAAGTCAATAACATCAACAAAACTCACCTTTGTGATTTTGTTGACTTTATTGTTGGAAATGCATCTGCTTTGAGTGTCGCAGGATATCCACACATTCTTGCCATTTCTGCCATGTTAGCATCGATTAGCATGCCGTGCCAATCGATGTACACTCCACGTAAGACAGCTGGAATCCGTCCCTGATCGTGTTGTTACACCCTCCAACAACACACCGACCAAGCATGATGTCTCCAAGGTACGGAAAACATTCGAAAAAACGGAAAATAACAGAGCTGATTTGACTTGTGTGTGTGTAATGTGTTGAGAAAATGGTGGATTGCTTCCCATTGTAACGTCACGGGTGAAAGGTCGTTGCTCCGACTGCGAACAATTGAAAGGCGTTTAAATCGCCAAATTCACCCTTTTAGAGTTCGGAAATCGGTTAAAAAAACGTATGGTCTTTTTTCTGCAACATCAAGGTAAATATTGACGCTTACATAGGTCTGGTGATAATGTTCCCCTTTAAAACCCATTTTTATTCACTGACTTTTAACCGAGCATGAGACTTTAAACTGTTTTTAACTTTTTTAACTGTTTTCTTTTACTTTTCAACTGCTTTTTATCTAACACATTGTTCTTAGGGTAATGTATATTTGCTTTTTCAATGTGTATTTTACTTCGGTTTTAAATGTTATTTTTTTAGTCCGTCCTTTGTTTCTATTTCTTTGTGGTGTACAGACCTTTGTTCTTCAACTGTGGTTGTTTTTAAAGGGCTTCATAAATAAAGATGGTATGGTTTGGTATGGTATGGTATTATTATGCTTCAACTTAAAATTCTGGTCAGTCTAAAGATGTATTGCACCAATAAATGTGAGGATTTTTGCATTTAAGTATTGTTATTTATTTATTAAATGTTATTTATGACCAAAAAAAAGCACACACTCTATGCTGGTAAATAAGTGTAAAAAGTAAAAAAGGAATTCCAAAAAAATGTAAATAATATTTTTGTCAGGCTTGTCTGTATTTGTCTGTTTCCTGTGTTTAGTATTTCCTGTCTTTTAGTTCCTGTCAAGTGCTCTTAATTTGTCAGCTTCCTGTCTTGTTCCCTGAGTGCTGTGTTCCTCCTCAGTGTGTTTAGTGTTTCCTGTCTAGTGCTCTTATTTTGTCAGCTTCCTCTCTTGTTCCCTGAGTGCTGTGTTCCCCCTCAGCTGCGGCTGATTGGCATCTTGACACACCTGTTGCCAATCAGCCGGCTCCTATTTGTACCTCCTTTGTCTTGTCTCAGTTGCTGGATCATTGTATTGCATTGTCGTTGCCACATGTCACTCTTGTCGTGCTACCTGTCGTGTCATGTTGTTACAGCTACTACCTGTCATGCTACACTTTGTCCTGGTCGTCGTAGCGGTAAGCTGTTTCTGTTAGCATTAGTTATTTCCAGTTTTTCTGTTTGCTATCCACTACCTTCAATACCAAAGTTCCTTTTTGTTTTTCTAGCTCCCAGTGCTAGCTCCCTTAGTTTGTTATTCCGCCCACGTGAGTGCTTTTTGTTTGTTCGTGTTCTATTATTTATATTAAATCATGTCTTCTCATCCAATGCCTGCCTCCATCTCTGCATCATGGGGTTCGACAACAAATAACTGACAATTTTTCCACTTTGCTTTTATTTAAATGTGTTGTTAATGCTATTATTTTTAGACTTTGACTTACACAAACTTTATTAAACCAATAAGGTTTTTTTTTTTTTTTCCACACAGTAGTTCTTTTACAAAGGGTGGAAAAGATAATGCATGTATATAGTGGACTAAAAATGTACCAAGTAGCAATATAAAATATAACATATATGTAATATTTACATATTCTATATACAGTATGTAATATATACTGATATATTACATTATTATATTATATTTTTATATAATGATATATACTTTACTGTTTTATTACATAATATATATATATATATATATATATATATATATATATATATATATATATATATATATATATATATATATATATATATATATTCTATTTATTGTTTATTGGTTACTAATTTATACCTGATTTTTCTTTTAAATCGAATTAAAAGTTACGTTTTGGTGCTACTGTACAACTGTCATGTCTTGTGATCATGTTTTGTTTAGTTATGTTCTGTTACTTCAAGACTCCATTAGTTCCTGTTTTTTCATCCCCTTGTTTTGTGACCATTAGTTTCACCCGTCTCACGTGTTGGACTTACGCACCTGTTTCAAACATGTTATTATTATTTAAGCCTGGTTTTTCAGTTGGTCGTTCTGTGGTCATCACCCCGTTTATGACCACTCTGTTTTTTTCTCTGTCCATGCCATAGTTCATGCTGATGTTCATAGTTCATGCTGCTCTGCTCACGTCACCACATGTGAGTTATTGTTTATTAATGCCACAGTTAATGTCTTTTGTTTTTATGTCCATAGTTCCGCCTGTGTGATAGTTTTAGTTTTTTTCAGCCAAGTTTGTTCTCCGCCTTGTGCGCGCCGTTTGTTTGCACTTTTTCATAGTAATAGATTAAACATGTCTTTACCTTCACGCCGTGTCCGGTCCAGTTCCTTTGCATTTCGGGAAAACAAACCCCACCATAGCCCTTGTTACGACAACAACAAAATACTAATCTTTTCAAATGAATGAATATTCATTTTAATAATCGTGATTTCAATGTCAATCAAAAATAATTGTGATTATTATTTTTGCCATAATTTTCAAGCCCTAATTTAGTTTTCTTTTTATTGCATCTCGACAATATCTAATGTTCAGTAATATTAGGGTTGCCAAAATGGAATCGTCCCCTATTTAGAAACAAAAATTCAGCTGTCAAGAGAAGCACTCTGTCCCTTATTTTCATGACAGGGTGTACTTTAAGTGGCCAATTATTTTGTATTGAGGTTCACAGAATGGCGGACCCGTATTTGAAGGTAAAAAACACTAAATAGTGATGTCACACACCAGTTTTGACCGGAGTTGGTCATCTTACCTTAAAAACTGAAATGTGTTAAAGTTACAAATAACTTCTCCCAAAAACGAATTGAGTTAGTAACTCAATTACCTCATTGTAAGAGTAATTAGTTACCCGGCAAAGTAAATGTGATGTTATATTATACGCCATGACGTTCGATAATGTCTTAAACGTCAACGATGTTTACAATAACTAACTGTTGAATAAAGACACAATATACTGCTGTTACATATACAGTAATATTATACATGGTAATTAAAACAATATTATATATTGTATATATTATATAAAAATATGATATAATAATATATCAGTATATACATAATATACTGTATATATAATATGTCAATATTACATATGTTATATATTATATTGCTTCTATAGTACATTTTTGGTCTAAATACCTGCATTATCCTTTCCATCCTTACCCTTTTTGTCCTAGGTAACTGAGCTACTGTGTGAAATAATATCCCTTGTGGATCAAGAAATTTAGTCTAAGTTTAGAACATTTGTGTCACGCCCATGAGATCAGGTTTTGTTTTTGTCATGTTTGGTTTCATTTTTTTGGACACTCAGTTCCTGTTCCTGCACTTCCTTGTTGTCTTTGTTACCATGCCAACTCATTAATTTTCACCTTGCCCTCGTGTCACGCCCCTGTCCTCAGTTCTCACACCTGTTAGTAATTATCATGTTCATTATTTAAACCTGGGTTTGGGTTAGCAGCGTTAAAATGTGTCGCGTTGGCATGTGTTGACGTGAGGTGCGATTCGAGTTGCTTGAGGCAGACGTATATCCACGTTTTTTTCCCCCCCTGAACATAGCCTGCATGTTACATAAACATCCTTGCCTTTCATTTCCGTGAGCGAAACGCAGTGCCGGTACTTGCAGCTTGAGAACGCGACCTTTGAATTTCCCTGGCTGCGGCTCGTTGCAATTACCGCGGGTCTTGGTGAGTGTCACTCAGAGACGGTGCGAGCAAGGCGGAATAATCCGCCCACCCAGCAGATCATCATCAGCGTTTTTACAACGGCGTCGTCATTCCCAACCCCCGCTCTCTCTCCAGACAGCTGATGTGTGGCCGAACTGTCAACCCAACTGTACGTTGCAATGATGGGAAAATCAATTAATTAGATTACTCGTTACTGGAAAAACGCCGTTGTTACCCACGCTTGTTTCGACAGGACAGTGTCGCCACCACGTACTGACCAGGCTCTTTGTCCAGACCAGAACTGGACTCTGGACACAGGCGCAGGGATTCGGAAGCAGTCCTTTATTGCGACAAGGGAAGGGGTCGAAAACAGAGCTAGCCTAACTAATCCATTTACATAATGATCAACAAAACCCTCTCCACTACAAGCAGGAGAAATGAAAGAGTCTTGCAATATATCAACAAACTCAAAACGCTCTAGTTACGAGAGGAAAAAGGTTCTAAGAACTAAAAATACAACAAAAAGCACCCCAACTTTGGCGGTATTAAGAAGACAAACAAAGAAGAGACCTAGTGTCTGTGGGGCGGTATAGCTCGGTTGGTAGAGCGGCCGTGCCAGCAACTTGAGGGTTGCAGGTTCGATCCCCGCTTCTGTCATCCTAGTCACTGCCGTTGTGTCCTTAGGCAAGACACTTTACCCACCTGCTCCCACACTGGTTCTAATGTAAAAATTAGATATTGGGTTTCACTATGTAAAGCGCTTTGAGTCACTAGAGAAAAAGCGCTATATAAATATAATTCACTTCACTTCACATTATCATGATTGTTTTAGTCATGTTCGGTTTTGTTTTTGGACTCTTTGTGCACTTTTGTTTGTTTTGTTACCATAGCACCCCATTAGTTTTCACCTGTGCTCATGTCACGCACCTGTCTCACGTTTTTCACCCACCTGTTTTCGCTAATCACCACAGTATTATCCAAGCCAGTGGTCCCCAACCTTTTTGGAGCTGCGGACCGGTCAACGCTTGATAATTTGTCCCGCGGCCCGGCGGGGGGGGATTCTTATTTTTATTTTATTTTTGTCATGAAAAAGGGAGTTTTTTTGGGTTGGTGCACTAATTGTAAGTCTATCTTGTGTTTTTTTATGTTGATTTAATAAAAAAATAAAATAATAAAAAATTATTCTGCGGCCCGGTACAAATCGAGCCCAGTGGTTGTGGACCACTGATTTAACCCACAGTTGCAAAGTAGTCAGCCTGGCAACATCACTATCGATAACCCTTGTACAAACCCATGATTCCATGCCCCTTGTCTCGGTCACTGTAAGTGTTTTCGTTATTCATGCCAGAGTGCAAGTTTTTGTTTGTTTTTATAGATTAGATTAGATTAGATAGTACTTTATTTATTCCGTCAGGAGAGTTCCTTCAGGAAAATTATAGCCAAGTTGTGTACCTCCATTGTGAGCGCTTTTCGTTTATCCCTTTGTTGAATTATTATTCAAATATGTCTTTACTTTCACGCCGTCTATGTTCCAATCACTTTTCACCTCAGGAAAAAACAATCTGCGCCCAAGTCCAAGTCGTGACACCTAGGACTAAGCTGCACAAATCTACAAGAGTACAAAACTATTCTATGGTTCCTCTACTGATCTAATCTATGAATCTAACCCAGGGATCAGCAACCCAAAATGATGACAGAGCCATATTGAACCTAGATGTGTGTGTCCAAGTTAAAGGAAACGGCAGGTTGTCTTTGTTATGATCCGCTGCCCGGATTCTGATTGGATTTTTGAGTCATTTGTGTTTTCTGTTGGTTTTGGACTCATTCAGTTCCTGGTCATGCACCTCTGAGTTGGTTACCATTGTTACTTATTATTTTCACCTGCCGCTTGTTCCGGTCGCGCACCTGTTTTGTAATCACTGACATTATTTAAGCCTGCCTTCTCCAGTCAGTCAGGCTGGCTTCCTACTATAACGACTGGGTCTCATCGTGGTGAGGAGTCCAACACTAACTGACCCGAAAAACCCAAACAGAATATGATCATCATAACAGTTATCTTCTAATGGATTTATTACGATTGTTGCAAGCTTGGTAACGTTTGCTGTGGTCTGGAACAACATGACACACAAACAACTATGAGAAATGCAGCCGATATTACATACAGATAATGTGCAAATATAAATTATTTACACACAGGACATAAGTAAAGGAAATTATATGATCTCAAATATACCTACGAACAAAACATGATGCAATATGTACATACAGCTAGCCTAATTAGCATGTTTGCATCGATTAGCTTGCAGTCATGGATTGACCAAATATGCCTGATAAGCACTCCAGCAAATCAATAAAATGAACAAAGCTCACCTTTGTGCATTCATGCACAGCATAAAACGCTTGGTGGACAAAATGAGACGAAGCTGGAGTGGCATAAAACGCGTCTTTCTGTGGCAGCATCGGAGAAAGTCGTACATGTAAACAAACTACGAAGAGTTCTAGGATCGCTGAAATTAGTTGGACCAATCGGTGCTTGCCAAATACTATTAGGAAGGTTTGTTTGATGGATTGATTGAAACTTTTATTAGTAGATTGCACAGTACAGTACATATTCCGTACAATTGACCACTAAATGGTAACACCCGAGTAAGTTTTTCAACTCGGTTAAGTCGGGGTCCTCGTTAATCAATTCATGTGTCATCTGAGTTCCTTCTACGGAAAATATATTAAAACAAAAAATATATTATATATATATATATATATATATATATATATATACATATAAATATTTTTTTCTTCATCTTTTTCTATTTTCACACATATCCAAAAGAGGTCCGGCTTGCTGATTGATTTTTTTTTTACAAGGCCCCGCCTCCTGAAATACATCTCCCAGAGTGGAGCTCAGCGAACGACAAGGATCTGGCGAGAGTAAGGTTAGCATAAGATACAAAGAATTGGTATTGCGACATCTGGTGGACACATTTAGAACAGCAGTTACTTTCTTTCCAAAATTCCGCCTCATTTTTATACTTAGCAAACTCATCCCGCGGTATGTTTGACACCCGGGCGGCATAGCTCGGTTGGTAGAGTGGTCATGCCAACAACTTCAGGGTTCCAGGTTCGATTCCCGCTTCCGCCACCCTAGTCACTGCCGTTGTGTCCTTGGGCAAAATGCTTTACCCACCTGCTCCCAGTGCCACCCACACTGGTTTAAATGTAACTTAGATATTGGGTTTCCCTATGTACAGCGCTTTGAGTCAATAGAGAAAAGCGCTATATAAATATAATTCACTTCACTTAACTTCACCTCTGGCCTAGATCCACAAACCCTGCAAGGTGTCCCTTATTTATATACTTTTTTGAGGGAATCGGCAATAAATATACTGTATATGATATTGGAAAACTGGCCCTGCGATGAGGTGGCGACTTGTCCAGGGTGTACCCCGCCTTCCGCCCGATTGTAGCTGAGATAGGCGCCAGCGCCCTCCGCGACCCCAAAAGGGAATAAGTGGTAGAAAATGGATGGATGGATGGATGGATGGATTTTGGAAAACCAAGCAAATGCTTTACTCCAGTAAAGTATTTCGGCTCCATAATTGCTGCTCCTCCGCCTGGATAGGCAGTTTCCCGGCATGGTGCTTGGGGGCCCCATTACAGCTTAGTTGGCTGTGTAGTCACGGAAGGGGAATCCCATCTACGGCGAGGACAGAGCAGCGACGCACGGGGGCTCAGCTGCAGATCAGTCCGTGCTTCGCTTCAGTGGCCTGAGCAATTTTAGATGGATACAAGTGTATTTCGGAGAAGTGGGCTTAAGAGATGTTCTCGTGTTACGGAACAGAGTGGCTGACCGTCTGGTCAGTGTGCTGAGTGTCTCTCTGGCAGGAATATCTCGGACCGCTTCTTCAGTCCGCTGTTTAGTGTTCCATCTCCCGGGATATCGACGTCAATTAGAGTAAACAAAGTGATATCATCCAGCCAAACATCGTGGTGGATCGTGTTCGGAGTCATTTACAGTATGTGAGTGAGAAATTGCTTTTCCACGCTTAAAGGAAATTGCAAAGAATGAGTTATGCGACAGTGACGTGCAGTCGGAAGGAAAATAATCCATCCATCCATCCATCTTCTTCCGCTTATCCGAGGTCGGGTCGCGGGGGCAACAGCCTAAGCAGGGAAACCCAGACTTCCCTCTCCCCAGCCACTTCGTCTAGCTCTTCCCGGGGGATCCCGAGGCGTTCCCAGGCCAGCCGGGAGACATAGTCTTTCCCAACGTGTCATGGGTCTTCCCCGTGGCCTCCTACCAATTGGACGTGCCTTAAACACCTCCCTAGGGAGGCGTTCGGGTGGCATCCTGACCAGATGCCCGAACCACCTCATCTGGCTCCTCTCGATGTGAAGGAGCAGCAGCTTTACTTTGAGTTCCTCCCGGAAGACAGAGCTTCTCACCCTATCTCTAAGGGAGAGCCCCGCCACACGGCGGAGGAAACTCATTTGGGCCGCTTGTACCCGTGATCTTATCCTTTCGGTCATGACCCAAAGCTCATGACCATAGGTGAGGATGGGAACGTAGATCGACCGGTAAATTGAGAGCTTTGCCTTCCGGCTCAGCTCCTTCTTCACCACAAGAAAAATAATGTAAAAAGAAAAAAAATATTAATTCAATTGTTATATGTATCCAGTGATTATAATTTATAAAGTTATTTTCCATTTAGCTTCACCAGTTTTGGATTATTTTTTTTTATTAAAAATCGCTGAATTTTCACATTTTCCGTTCAAATACTGAGAAGAGACTTGCGGTGAGTCAGCAGCCAGTTGAGCCTCGCCATGGATTGCGCAATCAATCAATCAATCAATGTTAATTTATATAGCCATAAATCACAAATGTCTCAAAGGACTGAACAAACCATTACGACTACGACATCCTCGGAAGAACCCACAAAAGGGCAAGGAAAACTCACACCAATGACTCGGCTAACTGCTGGCCGCTGTGCAGTGAGACCGTATTGCTATATAAATTATATTATACATTTCCATAGTTTAGTAAGTGTATAATGTACAGTGTATTTTGTCAACAACTGAGCTTCACGGTGGCAGAGGGGTTAGTGCGTCTGCCTCACAATAAGAAGTTCCTGCAGTCCTGGGTTCAAATCCAGGCTTGGGATCTTTCTGTGTGGAGTTTGCATGTTCTCCCCGTGAATGCGTGGGTTCCCTCCGGGTACTCCGGCTTCCTCCCACCTCCAAAGACATGCACCTGGGGATAGGTTGATTGGCAACACTAAATTGGCCCTATAGTGTGAATGTTGTCTGTCTATCTGTGTTGGCCCTGCGATGAGGTGGCGACTTGTCCAGGGTGTACCCCGCCTTCCACCCGATTGTAGCTGAGATAGGCGCCAGCGCCCCCCGCGACCCCAAAAGGGAATAAGCGGTAGGAAATGGATGGATGGATGGATGGATGTATGTGTGTACCGTATTTCTTGTGCTGGGCAATCATAAAACGGCTATGAAGACGCACTGTGTGAGGCACCTGTTCTCCTGCCTCCTGGTGGTAGAGGGCGCTAGTGATCCCAGGGATCATTCTTTGGACAACTCGGCTGCAGAAGAAGTGACAACAAACAGGAAGAGTGAGCAGCGTGTGTTTATTTTTTCCTCTCCCTTGGACTTTTTACACGGAGGATTACATATCTAAAATAAAACAGTTTTCTAAACTGGACTTTCAATAGAAGCAGGAGGTAATAATTAAAGGAAGACTAATGCCGGAGCTAAAAGGTTTGCTTCAGACAGTGATCTCCATCGAGACAGAGAGAATTTTAAAACTGAAGAAAGATAAGGAAGACCTATATAAACAAGTTTTTGTTCAGAAGGAGCGGCGCATTGACTTCATTTATAAGTAAAGGTAAGACCATAATAAAGTTTTTTTTATTAAATGTGCTTTTTTTGTACTACAGTTTGTATGTGTAAAGAATGCTGGTATGAGTTTTGAAACATAACCCGTTAACTGCTGCCAATCAAATGGAGAATAAGATACTATTTAGTGTTCATATGTTGGTAAATCTGACTGTGATGAAGTCAGTGCCTCACCAGCCATGAACCTCACCGCACGTCACAGTGGACTAATAAAATAGATGTCAATTTGTGTATAGGTCTAACTTGTATCCGTTGGTAGGTCTGACAAGGAAGCGCTAAAAATCACAACAACATGGCTGACAAGGTGGGGACTAGGGATGTAGGGAAAAATCGATTCGAATTTGAATCGCGATTCTCACGTTGTGCGATTCGGAATCGATTCTCATTTTAAAAAAATTGATTTTTTTTTTTTTATATCAATCCATCAAAAGAATACACAGCAATACCATAAACATCCATCCATCCATCCATCCATCCATCATCTTCCGCTTATCCGAGGTCGGGTCGCGGGGGCAACAGCATAAGCAGGGAAACCCAGACTTCCCTCTCCCCAGCCACTTCGTCTAGCTCTTCCCGGGGGATCCCGAGGCGTTCCCAGGCCAGCCGGGAGACATAGTCTTCCCAACGTGTCCTGGGTCTTCCCCGTGGCCTCCTACCGGTTGGACGTGCCCTAAACACCTCCCTAGTGAGGCGTTCGGGTGGCATCCTGACCAGATGCCCGAACCACCTCATCTGCCTCCTCTCGATGTGAAGGAGCAGCGGCTTTACTTTGAGTTCCTCCCGGATGGCAGAGCTTCTCACCCTATCTCTAAGGGAGAGACCCGCCACACGGCGGAGGAAACTCATTTCGGCCGCTTGTACCCGTGATCTTATCCTTTCGGTCATGACCCAAAGCTCATGACCATAGGTGAGGATGGGAACGTAGATCGACCGGTAAATTGAGAGCTTTGCCTTCCGGCTCAGCTCCTTCTTCACCACAACGGATCGGTACAATGTCCGCATTACTGAAGACGCCGCACCGATCCGCCTGTCGATCTCACGATCCACTCTTCCCTCACTCGTGAACAAAACTCCTAGGTACTTGAACTCCTCCACTTGGGGCAGGGTCTCCTCCCCAACCCGGAGATGGCATTCCACCCTTTTCCGGGCGAGAACCATGGACTCGGACTTGGAGGTGCTGATTCTCATTCCGGTCGCTTCACACTCGGCTGCGAACCGATCCAGCGAGAGCTGAAGATCCCGGTCAGATGAAGCCATCAGGACCACATCATCTGCAAAAAGCAGAGACCTAATCCTGCGGTCACCAAACCGGAACCCCTCAACACCTTGACTGCGCCTAGAAATTCTGTCCATAAAAGTTATGAACAGAATCGGTGACAAAGGACAGCCTTGGCGGAGTCCAACCCTCACTGGAAATGTGTTCGACTTACTGCCGGCAATGCGGACCAAGCTCTGGCACTGATCGTACAGGGAGCGGACCGCCACATTAAGACAATCCGATACCCCATACTCTCTGAGCACTCCCCACAGGACTTCCCGAGGGACACGGTCGAATACCTTCTCCAAGTCCACAAAGCACATGTAGACTGGTTGGGCAAACTCCCATGCACCCTCAAGAACCCTGCCGAGAGTATAGAGCTGGTCCACAGTTCCACGACCAGGACGAAAACCACACTGTTCCTCCTGGATCCAAGGTTCGACCATCCGACGTAGCCTCCTCTCCAGTACCATAACAATGCAATCCAATTCCAAAACCAAACCTGACCCAGCAATACCCAGAACTGCAATAAACAGAGCAATTGAGAGGAGACACAAACACGACACAGAACAAACCAAAAGTAGTGAAACAAAAATGAATATTATCAACAACAGTATCAACATTAGTTATAATATCAGCATAGCAGTGATTAAAAATCCCTCATTGACATTATCATTAGATATTTATAAACATTTTTAAAAAAGAACAATAGTGTCACAGAGGCTTACACTTGCATCGCATCTCATAAGCTTGACAACACACTGTGTCCAATGTTTTCACAAAGATAAAATGAGTCAAATTTTTGGTTCGTTTATTAGTTAAAACAAATTTACATTATTGCAATCAGTTGATAAAACATTGTCCTTTACAATTATAAAAGCTTTTTTAAAAAAAATCTACTACTCTGCTTGCATGTCAGCAGACTGGGGTAGATCCTGCTGAAATCCTATGTATCGAATGAATACAGAATCCTTTTGAATCGGAAAAATATCGTTTTTGAATCGAGAATAGCGTTGAATCCAAAAAATCGATTTATCATCGAATCGCGACCCCATGAATCGATATTGAATCGAATCCTGGGACACCCAAAGATTCGCAGCCCTAGTGGAGACGCAGTTGAAGTGGAGGCACGTTAATAAAGCAGCCCCCAAAATTCACATTCTGAAGAAACTGTCAGTAAGCATCTTAAAAATGGTCTGGAAACAATCCATGCAAAATGTTAACCAAAGAACCACCATTACATATTATGTAGACCACAAGAATTGCATCATATTATGACACCTTTAAGCTTTATTTCGCCATGCACTATGAAAATCATTGCATTTCCTCTGCAGAATTACTTGCATACATATGAAAAAAAAAATAAAAATAAAATGCACCTTCTTATTACGGCATAATCTTGGTTTGTGGGCTTAAACCTGACCATTTTAGATGTTACCATGCATACCTGGACGGTAAGCCACGCATGCAAGACTCTAACAAAAGTTATTACAGCAGAAATGCTGAGGCTTGGTCTATTTTCCAACAGTCCTGTAGCTGTATTTTATAATATAACTCATGTAAGTAATTGGCTATGTCACATCTGAAATCGCCACACTGCATAGTGAGAGGCAGACCATAAACTAAAGAAAAACCCATCAAAAATATATGGTAATCCAAATGTGTTACAGGTCTGAAACTGACGATGTTTTATTATACTGTACAAGCCCTGAGTGAGCATCATCTCTAAATGCAAATATCCTTGTTCTAAATGCTATAAAGACCATATAAAAAGAAACTCTTCATGCATTAATGTTTTTAAAAACAGAATAATAAAAGTAGAGCATTGGCACTGCAACGATTTATTCGGATGACATCATGTTAAAAATAAATATGGAGTTATAGTTCTATAATAATGTATTTTCAAAAAAGGAGAAAACAGAGGACCCAGTCTGATAAATACTGGCGCCTGCTGACTAATACAGTAAATAATTTACTACCCAAGGAAGCTCTGCCCGCTAACACACACTGTAGTGGTCTCTTGAGTGATGGTCTGTCAGTCCGGTCCAATCTCAGGCCTGATGATCTGAACTGCTGTTGCTTCACACATCACTGCTCAGGGGTGTGTGTGTGTGTGTGTGTGTGTGTGTGTGTGTGTGTGTGTGTGTGTGTGTGTGTATTTCTACCCTTCTTGAGACATCAACAAGGAAAAGTACCTTCCATATGAGGACCGGTAAACAAGTTTGGACCAAAATCATGGTCCCCCATGCGGAAAACCATTGCATCTAACAGAGAACCAAATAGTAGAGTCCGTGAACATTGCTCCAAAGTCAGGATTTGTTTTCATTGATTTAATGTGCATACAAAAGTAAACATTGACAGGTGAAAAAGCAGCAATATATGATAAAAACAAGACGGCAGCGAAAAAAGGACTTCCCTATTTATCCCAGAAAAAACCCGCCAGGTGAACAGGTGATTTTACGACTCCCGGTGCTGACGTAAGACAACCCGCGGCCCACATGTGACGGTAGGATGAAAAAATTAACAAATACACTACGGTAGTAAGACTTTGGTGGCCATTAACAGTTAGCTTCTACACTAAGTTAGGACCAAAATCATGGTCCCCATGCGGAAAACCATTGCATCTAACAGAGAACCAAATACTAGAGTCTGTGAACATTGCTCCAAAGTCAGGATTTTTTTGTTCATTTAATATGCATACAAAAGTAAACATTGACAGGTGTGAAGGCATCAATATATGATAAAACAAGACGGCAGCTAAAGAAGGAATTTCCTATTTATCTCGGAAAAAACCCACCAGGTGAACAGCTGATTTTACGACTCTCAATGCTGACGTAAGACAACCCGCGGCCCACATGTGACCATAGGATGAAAAAATGAACAAATACACTACGGTTGTAAGACTTTGGTGGACATGAACAGTTAGCTTCTACACTAAATTGGGACCAAAATCATGGTCCCAATGCGGAAAACCATGGCATCTGAGAGAGAACCAAATAGTAGAGTCCGTGAACATTGCTCCAAAGTCAGGATTTGTTTTCATTGATTTAATGTGCATACAAAATTAAACATTGACAGGTGAAAAAGCAGCAATATATGATAAAAACAAGACGGCAGCGAAAAAAGGACTTCCCTATTCATCCCCCCAAAAAATTCCGCCAGGTGAACAGCTGATTTTACGGCTCCCGGTGCTGACGTAAGACAACCCGCGACCCACATGTGACGGTAGGATGAAAAAATTCACTATGGTAGTAAGACTTTAGTTGCCATCAATAGTTAGCTTCTACAGCAAGTTAGGACCAAAATCATGGTCCCAATGCGGAAAACCATGGCATCTGAGAGAGATCCAAATTCTACAGTCCGTGAACATTGCTCCAAAGTCAGGATTTGTTTGTTAATTTAATATGCATACAAAAGTAAACATTGACAGGTGTGAAGGCATCAATATATGATAAAACAAGACTTCAGCTAAAGACGGAATTTCCTATTTATCTCCGAAAAAACCCACCAGGTGAACAGCTGATTTTACGACTCCCGGTGCTGACGTAAGACAACCCGCGTCCCACATGTGACTGTAGGATGAAAAAATTAACAAATACACTACGGTAGTAAGACTTTGGTGGCCATTATCAGTTAGCTTCTACACTAAGTTAGGACCAAAATCATGGTCCCAATGCGGAAAACCATTGCACCTAATAGAGAGCCAAATAATCGAGTCCGTGAACATTGCTCCAAAGTTAGGGTTTTTTTCATTGATTTAATGTGCATACAAAAGTAAAAATTGACAGGTGAAAAAGCAGCAATATATGATAAAAACAAGACGGCAGCCAAAGAAGGACTTCCCTATTCATCCCCCAAAAAATTCCGCCAGGTGAACAGCTGATTTTATGACTCCAGGTGCTGACGTAAGACAACCCGCGGCCCACATGTGACGGTAGGATGAAAAAATTCACTATGGTAGTAAGACTTTAGTTGCCATCAATAGTTAGCTTCTACAGCAAGTTAGGACCAAAATCATGGTCTCAATGCGGAAAACCATGGCATCTGAGAGAGATCCAAATTCTACAGTCCGTGAACATTGATCCAAAGTCAGGATTTGTTTGTTCATTTAATATGCATACAAAATAAACATTGACAGGTGCGAAGGCATCAATATATGATAAAACAAGACGGCAGCTAAAGAAGGAATTTCCTATTCATCCCCCAAAAAATGCCGCCAGGTGAACAGCTGATTTTATGACTCCCGGTGCTGACGTAAGACAACCTGCGTCCCACATGTGACTGTAGGATGAAAAAATGAACAAATACACTACGGTAGTAAGACTTTGGTGGCCATTAACAGTTAGCTTCTACACTAAGTTAGGACCAAAATCATGGTCCCAATGGGGAAAACCATTGCATCTAATAGAGAGGAAAATACTAGAGTCTGTGAACATTGCTCCAAAGTCAGGATTTTTTTTGTTGATTTAAAGTGCATACAAAAGTAAACATTGACAGATGCAAAGGCAGCAATATATGATAAAAACAAGACGGCAGCTAAATAAAGACTTCCCTATTCATCCCCCCAAAAAACCCGCCAGGTGAACAGCTGATTTTACAACTCCCAGTGCTGACAAAAGACAACCCGCGTCCCACATGTGACTGTAGGATGAACAAATACAATACGGTAGTAAGACTTTGGTGACCATTAACAGTTAGCTCCTACAGCAAGTTAGGACCAAAATCATGGTCCCAGTGCGGAAAACCATGGCATCTGAGAGAGATCCAAATACTAGAGTCCGTGAACATTGCTCCAAAGTCAGGATTTTTTTGTTCATTTAATATGCATACAAAAGTAAACATTGACAGGTGTGAAGGCATCAATATATGATAAAACAAGACTTCAGCTAAAGAAGGAATTTCCTATTTATCTCCGAAAAAACCCACCAGGTGAACAGCTGATTTCACGACTCCCGGTGCTGACGTAAAACAACCTGCGTCCCACATGTGACTGTAGGATGAAAAAATGAACAAATACACTACGGTAGTAAGACTTTGGTGGCCATTAACAGTTAGCTTCTACACTAAGTTAGGACCAAAATCATGGTCCCAATGCAGAAAACCATTGCATCTAATAGAGAGCCAAATAATAGAGTCCGTGAACATTGCTCCAAAGTCAGGATTTGTTTTCATTGATTTAATGTGCATACAAAAGTAAACATTGACAGGTGAAAAAGCAGCAATATATGATAAAAACAAGACGGCAGCGAAAAAAGGACTTCCCTATTCATCCCCCAAAAAATTCCGCCAGGAGAACAGCTGATTTTATGACTCCCGGTGCTGACGTAAGACAACCCGCGACCCACATGTGACGGTAGGATGAAAAAATTCACTACGGTAGTAAGACTTTAGTTGCCATCAACAGTTAGCTTCTACAGCAAGTTAGGACCAAAATCATGGTCCCAATGCGGAAAACCATGGCATCTGAGAGAGATCCAAATACCAAAGTCCGTGAACATTGCTCCAAAGTCAGGATTTTTTTGTTCATTTAATATGCATACAAAAGTAAACATTGACAGGTGTGAAGGCATCAATATATGATAAAACAAGACTGCAGCTAAAGAAGGAATTTCCTATTCATATCCGAAAAAACCCAACAGGTGAACAGCTGATTTTACGACTCCCGGTGCTGACGTAAGACAACCCGCGGCCCACATGTGACTGTAGGATGAAAAAATGAACAAATACACTACGGTTGTAAGACTTTGGTGGACATGAACAGTTAGCTTCTACACTAAATTGGGACCAAAATCATGGTCCCAATGCGGAAAACCATGGCATCTGAGAGAGAACCAAATAGTAGAGTCCGTGAACATTGCTCCAAAGTCAGGATTTGTTTTCATTGATTTAATGTGCATACAAAAGTAAACATTGACAGGGGCAAAAGCAGCAATATATGATAAAAACAAGACGGCAGCGAAAAAAGGACTTCCCTATTCATCCCCCAAAAAATGCCGCCAGGTGAACAGCTGATTTTATGACTCCAGGTGCTGACGTAAGACAACCCGCGTCCCACATGTGACCGTAGGATGAAAAAAAGTCACTACGGTAGTAAGACTTTAGTTGCCATCAATAGTTAGCTTCTACAGCAAAATAGGACCAAAATCATGGTCCCAATGCGGAAAACCATGGCATCTGAGAGAGATCCAAATACCAAAGTCCGTGAACATTGATCCAAAGTCAGGATTTTTTTCATTGATTTAATGTGCATACAAAAGTAAACATTGACAGGTGAAAAAGCAGCAATATATGATAAAACAAGATGGCAGCAAAAGAAGGACTTCCCTATTTATCCTTGAAAAAAAACGCCAGGTGAACAGATGATTTTACGACTCCCGGTGCTGACGTAAGACAACCCGTTACCCACATGTGACCGTAGGATGAACAAATGAACACATACACTAGGGTAGTACGACTTTAGTGGCCATTAACAGTTAGCCTCTACAGCAAGTTAGGACCAAAATCATGGTCCCAATGCGGAAAACCATTGCATCTAATAGAGAGCCAAATACTAGAGTCTGTGAACATTGCTCCAAAGTCTTTTTTTTTTTTTTGTTGTTGATTTAATGTGCATACAAAAGTAAACATTGACAGGGGCAAAAGCAGAAATGTATGATAAAAACAAGACAGCAGCCAAAGAAGGACTTCCCTAGTCATCCTCAAAAAAAACCCCAGGTGAACAGCTGATTTTACGACTCCCGGTGCTGACGTAAGACATCCCGCTTCCCACATGTGACCGTCGGATCAACAAATACACTACGGTACTAAGACTGCAGTGGCCATTAACAGTTAGTTTCTACAGCCGTGTTGCCCGAATTGCGGCACAGGGGCCATCTGTGGTTCATGACTCGTTCGTCATCAGCCTTAAGCACATTACAAAAAAAATTAAATAGAAATCTCATTTGCTTTGGTGGTAAAATCCATCAAAATTAGGGTGGTCCCAAAAAGGAGGTATTTTCCAAATTGACCGTGTGTCGGTTTTAAAAGTGCTCCTCCTCTGGTCAAAATATGAAATAAAAAGTGTGTATAAAAATGTAAAGTTCTCTCCCATCTGGCCAACACATAAGTGTTGGCCGGAGCCAAAATTATTTTTAAAAGATCAAAAAATATGTATACAGAAACATATTGTAATAACTTGAAGTAAATAAAGAAGATGAAAAAAACAATTACAAACAAAAAAATCTAAAATAAAATAATTAACTAAACGCTTGCCTTTTTTACACGTACATATTATTTACATATGTTTAATGTTATAAATACAAATCTTTATTTATCTAAAAAGGGTGGTGAAAAATCCCTACCTAAAGAGGTAGGGATTTTTTCGGAGGTCTCAAGAAGTTAACAAATACAGGAATGTATATGTGTGTGTGTGTGTGTGTGTGTGTGTGTGTGTGTGTGTGTGTTCTTGTATTTATACCTTTCTTGAGACATCAACAAGGAAAAGTACCTTTAATATGAGGACCGGTGAACAGGTTAGGACCGAAACCATACTCCCAATACGGAAAACCAGTGCATCTAACAGAGAATGTCTCATTTCCACCCCAGGTGGTGAATTCAATCTAAATTAGGGTGGTCTCAAAAAGAAGGGATTTTTCAAATTCACTGTTGCAAGTCTTGTGTATTCTTTGTAACATGTTTTGTGTGTACTATAGCTCTTGAGGTTTTTTTCCTGGTCTCAGTCCGGACCCCATCCCCGGGAGTCCAGCCTTAGACTGAATATTTTTTTACTAACCCCCCATCAATGTTCACCTGTTTTCCACCTTTTTAAAGGGCGTTGGAAGTGGGCTGACCCGTCAGCGGTCCTGTTCTGGCTCCCTGTAATGTTTGTTTGCTCGTTTTTTTTTAAAAATGCTCCCCTTTAGTCAACATATGTAATAACAAGTGTGTGTAAGACATTGAAATGTGCCCCCTTTGGCCAAAATTACTTGTATATAATATGTATATAAAGACACACTGTAATAAGTTGAAGTAAATAATGAAGATTAAAAAACAATAACAAACAAATACAAATAAAAAATAAATAACTCAGTGCTTACTTCTTTTCTATTTGCATAGTTTGCATATATTATTAATGGTCCGAAAGAGGTAGGCATTTGAGGTCTCAAAAAGATAACAAATACAAGAATGTGTGTGTGAACAGAAGCCCCTGGTTCAGGTCTTTGTGTTAGTCTTGTCCAAGATGTAAGCAGTGGACAGTATAGTTCATGTATATCCACTTTATGACTGATTAGACTTTTTAATATAATGTGACAATCTACATAATAAACTGAATCCTAATTCATTTTTATTATTAGTATGCCCATCCCTGACATACTGTATGTAGACTATTGCGATAATATAATATACTTTTTACAGTTCTGGTACTAAATTTGCCTGATGCAAGTAATCCGTGGTGGGTAATATGACTTATGAGGTTGTCATCCGACCGCGGTGTATTCATTTTTGTGCACTTCTTCATTTTGGAATTCTATATGAGTCTCGTGACACACATAAGACCCACCAGCACCACCACCACCAGGGGTTGTGTCAGTCGACATGTCACCAGGTGTATCAGCTAAACACTGATGAGAGCCCTGTCTGTTTTGGGTGGGATCCATCACTTTGGACAGACACCTCTGGGATTTTCCGCAGTGTCAAAACAACATCAGAACACTTTACAACCTGTCTAAGCGGGCGCCAGACGACCTTTTGGTAACTCGCTGCAAGTCATGGGCGAGTCCACAAGGTCTGAAATGTGTGTCGGGCTATTCAGTGACATGTCCAGGAGAGGCCTTAATGCCTTTGGAATATTTTTTTTTTTTACCTAAGTTCATATGCTCTGATATATGTTAATATATGGCCCTACTATATGGTGATTCTAATACTCAAATAGAAAATATAATTTGTGTAGAACAGGTTTTATCCGGCCCACGGGATGAGTTTGCTAAGTATAACAATTAGCTGAAATCTTTGAATGAAAGAAACTGCTGTTCTAAATGTGTCCACTAGATGTCGCAATAGCAATTATTTGTGTATTTGTAGATAATGCTACATATGTAAACAAAAATAAACCACACGATGTTAGTGCACCAGTCGAGGAAAATGAGCAAACTGCATAAATAACATCCTGTAATTTGATTTTCATATATTTTGTTATCTTGATTGATTAAAAAAAAAAAATAACACAAATGAGTTGAATGATGAACAGTATCACACAATTTACCGCAACATGTAAGTGTAAAAAAACAAACAAAAACCAATAACATAATGATTTGTACATTTTCAGAATGTGCTTGTTCTATTTTTAAACAAAGAAAACAATTTGAAGTTGTCTTTATTTTTGTCATGCCTGGCTTTCTGTGCACTTAAGATGTGACTTTAAGGTTTTACTACTTACGTATAAAATACTACACGGTCTAGCTCCAGCCTATCTTGCCGATTGTATTGTACCATATGTCCCGGCAAGAAATCTGCGTTCAAAAGACTCCGGCTTATTAGTGATTCCTAGAGCCCAAAAAAAGTCTGCGGGCTATAGAGCGTTTTCCGTTCGGGCTCCAGTACTCTGGAATGCCCTCCCGGTAACAGTTTGAGATGCTACCTCAATAGAAGCATTTAAGTCCAGGATGGACCACTCGCCTGTATTGGTTGGGGACATCTCTACGCTGCTGATCCGCTTGAGATGGTTTCCTGTGGACGGGACTCTCGCTGCTGTCTTGGATCCGCTTGAACTGAACTCTCGCGGCTGTGTTGGAGCCACTATGGATTGAACTTTCACAGTATTATGTTAGACCCGCTCGACATCCATTGCTTTCGGTCCCCTAGAGGGGGGGGGTTGCCCACATCTGAGGTCCTCTCCAAGGTTTCTCATAGTCAGCATTCTCACTGGCGTCCCGCTGGATGTGAATTCTCCCTGCCCACTGGGTGTGAGTTTTCCTTGCCCTTTTGTGGGTTCTTCCGAGGATGTTGTAGTCGTAATGATTTGTGCAGTCCTTTGAGACATTTGTGATTTGGGGCTATATGAATAAACATTGATTAAACATTGAATCTGGTTTCATGTTTGATCATGTTTTGTTTTGTTTGTGGACTCTTGCTTCACGTTTTGCATTTCCTGGTCTCGTTTGTTTCCATGCCAACCCATTGATTTTCACCTTGCCATCCTAGTCACGCTCTCACACCTGTTTCTCATTACCACTGGTACTATTTAAGGATTTTTGCTGTCTGTCCATCAGTCTGGGATTTTTGCATGTGCTTGCCTTCATGCCTTCACGATTACCTGCTACGCACCCTGCTATCCATGCCCCTTGTTTCGGTCACAGTAAGTGTTTTTCTTTTAGTTGTTCATAGTTTTGCCACAGTGCAAGTTTAAGTTTATAGTTTATCGTGTTTCATGCCATCGAGCAGGTGTTTTGTTTTCCTGTTTGTATTTTTGTAGCCAAGTTTTGTACCTCTTTGTGAGCGCCCTTAGTTCGTTCATTTTTGCATTTAGTGGTCAAATAAACAACCATGTACTTGCACTCTCGTCTGGCTCGTCCCGTATCCTCTCTGCATCGAAGAAGCAAAAATGATCCATGTCCAGGTGTGACAATTTTTAAATTATCCTGCCGTGATTTTACCCAGTTTGGAGTAGATTTTTCTCCATGTTGCCCCCGATCTAAAATGAGTTTGACATCGCTGCTGTAGAAAAATGTGTGTGAACGCCTTATATCTGCAGCTAAACTGAAATGCAGAAAGAATGTAAAATGATTGTAAGAATATGTTTGAACGTATAGTAGGAATGGGTTGAACATTGAATAATGACAGTTGGAATGCCAGTGGAATATAGAAGAAAGTGTTAAAACATTCTCCATGTTTATATACGTTTTCCAGAGACTCTTATTTTGAAGTATTTATTTGACGGTGTCACATCCGCTTCCTTTTTGACTCGTGCTAACGTGTGGTAACTTGTTTTCTTTCTGCCTTGGAAAAACACCTGTTGCGATCCGTGACTCGGATCTTCACATATTAGTGTTTATTTTTCCGTCTTTGTTCTCATTCTCCGTTTGATCCGTTTATTTCCCGTTTAGTCCATCACCATGGTTGCTTATTAGTTTCAGCTGTTACTCCCGGTTCTTGCACACCTGTTCTCTGTTAATCACCTTCCCTCTATAAGCCTTCCTCTTTTCATTCTTCTGCCTGGGACTCTAGTTTGTTTTCACACAACTTTGCACCTTTTGCTTACATGCAATTCCTGTATTATTCTCGCGAGCTCTCATGCTGCGCAATTTTATTCATTCTTAGCTCTAATGCTAAATGTTTTGTTTTCCCCTTTGTGTGCCTATGTGCCAGTTTAGTTTACTATTTTTTCATCATAGCTTTCATGCTAGCGTCTTTTGTTTGCCTTTTCTTAGTTCCAGTATTTTTGTTTTCTAGCACCTTTTGTTATTCAAATAGACAGTTAAACCTTACCTTTGCTGTGTTCTATTTCGACGCATCCTCGAGGGAATCGAACCCGGCACCACGATGCCCAACAGACCAGTACTTTTTTTATTTCCATGCGTATGCTGGTAATTCGTCGAGGCGCATGTTGAAACAATCAACACATCACATACAGAGCGCATACATGCGGAAACAGTGTGGAGAGGAAGAATGACAGAAATGAATGAATCAATCAATCAATGTTTACTTACATAGCCCTAAATCACTAGTGTCTCAAAGGGCTGCACGGACCACCACGACATCCTCGGTAGGCCCACATAAGGGCAAGGAAAACTCACACCCAGTGGGACATCGGTGACAATAATGACCCAGTGGGACGTCGGTGACAATGATGACTATGAGAACCTTGGAGAGGAGGAAAGCAATGGATGTCGAGCGGGTCTAACATGATACTGTGAAAGTCCAATCCACAATGGATCCAACACAGTCGCGAGAGTCCAGTCCAAAGCGGATCCAACACAGCAGCGAGAGTCCCGTTCACAGCGGA
>NC_084630.1:6738396-6815896 GCF_033978795.1 Nerophis ophidion | reverse complement strand
ATTTGGGATTTGCGTAAACCCTGAAAAAAATGTTCTTGTTATGGGACTTTCATCCTCCATTGTTGCCATTTCCAATATAAAGCAGTGTAATTATTATTATATATTATTAGTATTATCATGGTGTCTGTATAAGGTAGGACATATTAACTGGCGTTTTGTTTCAAAATATTATGCAAACCCAACTTTTCTTACCTTCTGGTACCTGCTGATCTGTATTTGGGATCTGCATAAATCCTGAAGAAAATCTTCTTGTTATGCGACATTCATCCTCCACTGTTGCCATTTCTAATATAAAGTGGTGTAATTATTATTATATATTATTAGTATTATTATGGTGTCTGTATAAGGTAAGACATATTAACTGGCGTTTGTTTCGCAATATTATGCAAACCCCAACTTTTCTAACCTTCTGGTACCTGCTGATCTGTATTTGGGATCTGCATAAATCCTGAAAAAAATCTTCTTGTTATGGCGACATTCATCCTTCACTGTTGTCATTTCTAATATAAAGTAGGGTAATTATTATTAGTATATATTATTAGTATTATTATGGTGCTTGTATAGGTAAGACATATTAACTGGCGTTTTGTTTCACAATATTATGCAAACCCAACTTTTCCTACCTTCTGGTACCTGCTGATCTGTATTTGGGATCTGCATAAATCCTGAAAAAATCTTCTTGTTATGGGACATTCATCCTCCATTGTTGCAATTTCTAATATAAAGTGGTGTAATTATTATTCTATATTATTAGTATTATTATGGTGTTTGTATAAGGTAGGACATATTAACTAGCGTTTTGTTTCACAATATTAAGCAAACCCAACTGTTCTTACCGTCTGGCACCTGCTGATCTGTATTTGGGATCTGCATTAATCCTGAAAAAGTATTTTTGTTATGGGTCATTCATCCTCCACTGTTGCCATTTCTAATATAAAGTAGTGTAATTATTATTATATATTATTTGTATTATTTTGGTGTCTGTATAAGGTAGGACATGTTAACTGGTGTTTTGTTTCACAATATTATGCAAACCCAACGTTTCCTACCTTCTGATACCTGCTGATCTGTATTTGAGATCTGCATAAATCCTGAAAAAGTCTTCTTGTTATGGGTCATTCATCCTCCACTGTTGCCATTTCTAATATAAAGTAGTGTAATTATAATTATATATTATTAGTATTATTTTGGTGTCTGTATAAGGTAAGACATATTAACTGGCGTTTTGTTTCACAATATTATGCAAACCCAACTTATCTAACCTTCTGGTACCTGCTGATCTGTATTTGGGATCTGCATAAATCCTGAAAAAAAATCTTCTTGTTATGCGTCATTCATCCTCCACTGTTGCCATTTCTAATATAAAGTAGTGTAATTATAATTATATATTATTAGTATTATTTTGGTGTCTGTATAAGGTAAGACATATTAACTGGCGTTTTGTTTCACAATATTATGCAAACCCAACTTATCTAACCTTCTGGTACCTGCTGATCTGTATTTGGGATCTGCATAAATCCTAGAAAAAAATCTTCTTATGGGACATTCATCCTCGACTGTTGCCATTTCTAATATAAAGTAGTGTAATTATTATTATATATTATTAGTATTATTTTGGTGTCTGTATAAGGTAAGACATATTAACTGCCGTTTTGTTTCACAATATCATGCAAACCCAACTTTTCTCACCTTCTGGTACCTGCTGATCTGTATTTGAGATCTGCATAAATCCTGAAAAAGTCTTCTTGTTATGGGTCATTCATCCTCCACTGTTGCCATTTCTAATATAAAGTAGTGTAAATTATAATTATATATTATTAGTATTATTTTGGTGTCTGTATAAGGTAGGACATATTAACTGGTGTTTTGCTTCACAATATTATGCAAACCCAACTTTTCCTACCTTCTGGTACCTGCTGATCTGTATTTGGGATCTGCATAAACCCTGAAAAAATGTTCTTGTTATGGGACATTCATCCTCCACTGTTGCCATTTCTAATATGAAGCAGTGTAATTACAGTATTATTATATATCATTAGTATTATTATGGTGTCTGTATAAGGTAAAACACATACATTATAACTGGCGTTTTGTTTCACAATATTATGCAAACCCAACATTTATCACCTTCTGGTACCTGCTGATCTGTATTTGGGATCTGCATAAATCCTCCCAAAAATCTTCTTGTTATGCGACATTCATCCTCTACTATTGCCATTTCTAATATAACGTATTGTAATGTTGTTACCTACATCTGTCAGTAAACACGCCAAATTTAGTGGATGCGGCTTAAATCCCAGTACGCTCCATAGTCCATAGTCAATGAACAAATCCGGCAAGAAAATGTAATTCCAGCTCTCTCCCTACAGTCAATTTCTGTTCCGTGCACAAAGACACACCCACAATCAATATTGGTGATCACAAGTATATAATGAACAGAGTTATGATCAGCTCATTTTGTGACAATGCAGTGGGTGTTCATGAGCAAAGTTCGGAGTAAGTATGGAAACTAAAAATAAAAACTAAGCTGTTTGAGGACAAATGTCTAGGAAAAACATATTTCACAAAGCAGTTCCATCCAAGGTGTTGGTTAAAGAGAAGGCTTCTTTGTCTCACACTTATATGATGAAGGAAATGATTTTGTCCTCGTATCAAAGGTTACAGTAAGCTGTCATCAATAACAGTCTAGTGGGGATTCCTTCCATTTGTTGACAGGCCCGTCTTCATTGTCACCATCGCACTTTCTCCTCTAAGGACCATGGACCACATTCATCTCTCAATTGTCCTGTGGAGTAGAGTCGGGGGATACAAAACAGATGATTCAGTAGCTCACCAAACTCAAAAGTAAAGGATATTTGGATTTAATCAAAACAATGACATTATCATTAAAGTTAAAATTAAAGTACCACTGATAGTCACACACACACACACAAGGTGTGGCGAAATGTGTCCTCTGCATTTGAGCCATCCCCTTGTTCACCCCCCTGGGAGGTGAGGGGAGCAGTGAGCAGCAGCGGTGGCCGCGCCCCGGGAATCATTTTTGGGGATTTAACCCCCAATTCCAACCCTTGATGCTGAATGCCCAAGCAGGGAGGTAATGGGTTCCATTTTTATAGTCTTTGGCCGGGGTTTGAACTCCCAACCTACCGATCTCAGGGGTGGACACTCTAACCACTAGGCCACACAGTATATTTTTTTCACACAAGGAGGGGTAACCACTCTCTGTTCCGAGATAGTGAGAAAATAAATGGACAAATATCATATGCAAAGGATGCTAAATATATAAAATAGGAATAATAGTCCCCTCCATCCATAGCTTTCTGGAAACATCCATCCATCCATCTATCATCTTCCGCTTATCCGAGGTCGGGTCGCGGGGGCAACAGCCTAAGCAGGGAAACCCAGACTTCCCTTTCCCCAGCCACTTCGTCTAGCTCTTCCCGGGGGATCCCGAGGCGTTCCCAGGCCAGCCGAGAGACATAGTCTTCCCAACGTGTCCTGGGTCTTCCCCGTGGCCTCCTACCGGTTGGACGTGCCCTAAAACACCTCCCTAGGGAGGCGTTCGGGTGGCATCCTGACCAGATGCCCGAACCACCTCATCTGGCTCCTCTCGATGTGAAGGAGCAGCGGCTTTACTTTGAGTTCCTCCCTGATGACAGAGCTTCTCATCCTATCTCTAAGGGAGAGCCCTGGAAACTCATTTCGGGCGCTTGTACCCGTGATATTATCCTTTCGGTCATGACCCAAAGCTCATGACCATAGGTGAGGATGGGAACGTAGATCGACCGGTAAATTGAGAGCTTTGCCTTCCGGCTCAGGCTCCTTCTTCACCACAACGGATCGGTACAACGTCCGCATTACTGAAGACGCCGCACCGATCCGCCTGTCGATCTCACGATCCACTCTTCCCTCACTCGTGAACAAGACTCCTAGGTACTTGAACTCCTCCACTTGGGGCAGGGTCTCCTCCCCAACCCGAGATGGCACTCCATCCTTTTCCGGGCGAGAACCATGGACTCGGACTTGGAGGTGCTGATTCTCATTCCGGTCGCTTCACACACGGCTGCAAACCGATCCAGCGAGAGCTGAAGATCCCGGTCAGATGAAGCCATCAGGACCACATCATCTGCAAAAAGCAGAGACCTAATCCTGCGGTTACCGAACCGGAACCCTTCAACGCCTTGACTGCGCCTAGAAATTCTTTCTGGAAACATGTCCCCCTCAAAATAATTTTGTTAAATAGCCCTACCGTAAACGCTCCAATAATATGCAGGTGTATTTCATGTCTGTGCGAAAAATAATATCATAACATCGGTTATTACTGATTATTGTCAATACTAGTGTTGTCCCGATACCGATATTTTATTACCGGGTACCAAAATTATGTTGATACTTTTCGGTACTTTGATACTTTACTAAGTAAAGGGGACCACAAAAAATTGCCTTATCTGGTTTTTATTTTAACAAAAAAATCTTAAAGTACATTAAACATATGTTTCTTATTGCAAGTTTGTCCTTAAATAAAACAGTGATCATACTAGACAACTTGTCTTTTATTAGTAAGTAAGCAAACAAAGGCTCTTAATTTAGTCTGCTGACATATGCAGTAACATATTGTGTCATTTATTGTTCTATTATTTTGTCAACATTATTAAGGACAAATGGTAGAAAATGATTTATTAATATACTTGTTTATTTACTGTTAATATCTGCTTACTTTCTCTTTTAACATGTTCTGTCTACACTTCTGTTAAAATGTAATAATCATTTATTCTTCTGTTTGGATGCTTTACATTAGTTTTGGATGATAGCACACATTTGGGTATTAATCCGATACCAAGTCGTTACAGGATCATACATCGGTCATATTCAAAGTCTTCATGTGTCCAGGGACTATTTACTGAGTTAATAAACATAATATACATTTTTAATTAACAAACGGAGATGTTATGATGCCCAAATAATATTGACGTAAACATAGTAGTATTGACTAGGTCAGGAATCGGGAACCTTTTTGGCCGAGAGAGCCATGAAAGCCAAATATTTTAAAATGTATTTCCGTGAGACTCGTATCATATTTTTTAACACTGAATACAATTAAATGCGTGCATCTTTAAGTAAGATCCACATTTTTAGAGAATAATAAGTCTCTTATTGTTTTTAATAACATTGTTATTGGAGCAGTACATCTCGGATGGTAGAGTTGCCGTGCCAGCAACTTGAGGGTTCCAGGTTCAACCCCCGCTTCCGCCATCCTAGTCACTGCCATTGTGTCCTTGGGCAAGACACTTTACCCACCTGCTCCCAGTGCCACCCACACTGGTTTAAATGTCACTTAGATATTGGGTTTCACAATATAAAGTGCTTTGAGTCACTAGAGAAAAAGTGCTATATAAATATAATTCACTTCACAATATAATTCACTTATTCTAAAGCTAACCAATAATAAATATAATACTTCTTACCATGTAATGCGACTTCTTGAACAGGTGCGATAGAAAATGGATGGTTGGATTAAAATGCATGAGAATGTTTTATCTTTTGAACGTTATTTTAAACACTGTGATTATCAGCGGAATTATTCGTTACTTATCATGTTAAGCAATGCCAGCTAAGATTTTTCTGAAAGCCAGATGCAGTCATCAAAAGAGCCACATCTGGCTCTAGAGCCATAGGTTCCCTACCCCTGGACTAGATAGATACGTTCCTGTACTTGATATCATTACAGTGGATGTCAGGTCGTAGATCCACCAATGGCGCCCGGTGAGCTACGGTGTGTAGAGAAGCCTGTTTAGCTATTCCCCGTCCTGCAGGGATGATACTTGTAAGAAACGTACTTGATTTGTTGCCATGGATGTGAGGATTAGTGATATAGAAGTCGCTAAAACACTGCCGACTGGGGCTGGACTTTAGCCGCTAGCGTTGGAGCCATGTCTTAAAGCACCTCTTCCTGAGGGTGTTATAACTTCACCTTTATTATCAGTTTTTGAGCCAAAATTTGTCCGTTTTTTCTTTTCTGTCTACACACTGCGTCTGCTTGTAAGTACTCCGTGATTGTGCACTGCCGAACATGCTCGTCTGCTCGTGAACCAGCACGGGGTGGTGGACCGGTACTTTTTCAGAGGCGGTATAGTACCGAATATCATTCATTAGTATCATGGTACTATACTATAACCGGTATACCGTACAACCCTAGTCTGTACTGTAGTACATTCAGGAACCCTCATCATTGGAGAAGCAACTACTGTTCTTGTTAAAAACAGAGTGAATTAGCGAATTATATTTTTATATAGCGCTTTGCTCTAGTGACTCAAAGCACTTCACATAGGGAAAACCCAATATCTAAGTTACATTTAATGGCACTGGGAGCAGGCGGGTCAACTATCTTGCCCAAGGACACAACGGCAGTGACTAGGATGGCGGAAGCCAGGATCGAACCTGGAACCCTCAAGTTGCTGGCACGGCCACACTACCAACCGAGTTATACCGCCCCGGTAGGAGATGTAGAGAGGCTTCTACAATTTTTGGTTTGGTTGATCAGCCAGGAGGCAATAAGTCATCCATCCATCCATCCATTTTCTACCGCTTATTCCCTTTTGGAGTCGCGGGGGGCGCTGGTGCCTATCTCAGCTACAATCGGGCGGAAGGCAGGGTACACCCTGGACAAGTCGTCACCTCATCGCAGGGCCAACACAGATAGACAGTCAAAAATTATTTACACAGACCTTGATCGCAAACGTCTCAAAGGACTGCACAAGCCGTAACGACATCCTCGGATCAGATCCCACATCAGGGCAAGAAAAAACTCAACCCGACAGTAACAATGTGAAACATTTGAAGGGACCGCAGATGTGGGTACCCCCCCACCGGGTGACCGGTGCAAAGGATGGGGAATGGATATGGTTAATAATGTACGAGTCCAGACAAAAGTGAAGCCAGGAGGGGATCATCTTACATGTAGACTAGTCAGCAGTGCAGAGATGTCACCAACTGATTCACAGAGCTGTTCCAGACTTGGAACAGCGAGCGCCTCCTCCGTGGAAACTGATCTATGGCCACCAGAGCGGAAACGAGAGAGGGCAGATCAACTGGTCTAAGAAATGGGCCTTTTTCAGGGCTAGGGTGTATAAAAATGAGTTTTAAGATGGGACTTAAATGCTTCTACTGAGGTAGCATCTCTAACTGTTACCGGTAGGACCCTCCAGAGTACTGCATTGTTTTTCAAAAAGACTAAGCGGACGCACTGATTGTCCTGAAAGATAATTATTTCAATCTGACCTTACAAGAATCAGTTAGACTCAAGAACTCTTTTGTCCCACACGCCATTAGACTGTACAACTCCTCTCTGGGACGGGGGACGAGGGGTACTAAGATGACCGGGGATGCAAAACATTAACAGTGCAATACGTTTTCATAACATGGTCACTACTGCCCACTTTGTCTTGTTATATTCTTATTTTAATGTTATATTGTTATTCCCATGGTTTTTATTCTTTTTGTAATATTTCTCTATTTTGTTTCCTTTTAAATCCCCATTATTTACTTTTTACTTTAAATTTATCTCAACTCTGTAAACTGCTGCTGGAATTTTAATTTTCCTGAAGGAACTCTCAAGAAGGAATCAATAAAGTACTATCTATCTATCTATCTATCTACAAAGTCCATGGTCTCAAAGGGGAACTGCATGACAAAACAAAAACACACATTGTTTTCTCTTTTTATGCCTTCTAATCATTAAATAAATGCGAGCAAAAATCTAACACTTCTATGAAACTTTTATGTACACGTTTGTAGTAACATGCACTTACATAACATGTAATATTTACATATTTTCCTCATTTTAAGCATACGGTGGCGTAATAATTGCAACACTGTTCGCAGGTGCCCTTCATCAACATCACTGACGACAAATCATGCAGACTTTATTCACAACAAACGCAACAAAACATCACTTACTGTACAATGTCTGCTCTCAGATGTTTATATGTTCGAGATGCTACCTCAGTAGAAGCATTTAAGTCTCACCTTAAAACTCATCTGTATACTCTAGCCTTTAAATAGACCTCCTTTTTAGACCAGTTGATCTGCCGCTTCTTATCTTTCTGCTATGTCCCCCCCTCCCTTGTGGATGGGGTCCGGTCCGATGACCATGGATGAAGTACTGGCTCTCCAGAGTCGAGACCCAGGATGGACCGCTCGTCGGGACCCAGGATGGACCGCTCGCCTGTGTATCGGTTGGGGACATCTCTACGCTGCTGATCCGCCTCCGCTTGAGATGGTCTCCTGTGGACGGGACTCTCGCTGCTGTCTTGGATCCGCTTGAACTGAACTCTCGCGGCTGTGTTGGAGACACTATGGATTGAACTTTCACAGCATCATGTTAGACCCGCTCGACATCCATTGCTTTCGGTCCCCTAGAGGGGGGGGGGGGGGGGTTGTCCACATCTGAGGTCCTCTCCAAGGTTTCTCATAGTCAGCATTGTCACTGGCGTCCCACTGGATGTGAATTCTCCCTGCCCACTGGGTGTGAGTTTTCCTTGCCCTTTTGTGGGTTCTTCCGAGGATGTTGTAGTCGTAATGATTTGTGCAGTCCTTTGAGACATTTGTGATTTGGGGCTATATAAATAAACATTGATTGATTGATTGATTGAAAGTTTGTTTGTGACAAACCCCAAGATGCAGGGAAGGCGGCAGTAATTTTGCAGGTAAATGTGATTTAATCAAAATACTAGAACAAGATCAAACAAAAGGGTACTAAAAACAGGCGTGCAGGAGGTGGATAACAAACTTGGCTAAGAACAAAAACACTTACCGTGACACGACGGAACTATGGCATGAACAGAGTGAACAGAAGTAGACAAAGCTACAAGCGACAAGAAAGGTAGTGGTGATATCGACACCACACCACACAACAATTATCCAGCCCTGACTGGAGGAGAAAACAGGTCTAAATAAGAGCGGGCTGATTGACACCAGGTGTGGCCAATTGCAAGGCAGCCACAGCTGTGGGGATACAGCACTCATGGAGACAAACAGGAAACTGAACCAAAATAAAAGCGCTGACAGGAAACAAAGACACAGAGAAAACACTAAAACCTAACCAAACTGTAAGGGACGAACCTGACACCGTTTGGATGAAGAATGACTCATAATCTTTGCGAAGGGTTGAAAAAAGAGAATTTTTGGCTGTCAAAGTGTACCAACTTCAACCTATCAATCAATCAATGTTTATTTATATAGCCCTAAATCACAAATGTCTCAAAGGACTGTACAAACCATTACGGCTACGATATCCTCAGAAGAATCCACATAAGGGCAAGGAAAACTCACACCCAGTGGGCAGGGAGAATTCACACCCAGTGGGACGCCAGTGACAATGATGACTATGAGAAACCTTGGAGAGGACCTCAAATGTGGGGAACCCCCCCCCCCCCTCTAGGGGACCGAAAGCAATGGATGTGAAGCGGGTCTAACATGATACTGTGAAAGTTCAATCCATAGTGGCTCCAACACAGCCGCGAGAGTTCAGTTCAAAGCGGATCCAAGACAGCAGCGAGAGTCCCGTCCACAGGAAACCCTCCCAAGCGGAGGCGGATCAGCAGCGTAGAGATGTCCCCAACCGAGACACAGGCGAGTTGTCCATCCTGGGTCCCGACTCTGGACAGCCAGTACTTCATCCATGGTCATCGGAACGGACCCCCTCTACAAGGGAGGGGGAGACAGAGGAGAAAAAGAAAAGAAGCGGCAGATCAACTGGTTTAAAAAGGTCTATTTAAAGGCTAGAGTATACAAATGAGTTTTAAGGTGAGACTTAAATGCTTCTACTGAGGTAGCATCTCGAACTGTTACCGGGAGGGCATTCCAGAGTACTGGAGCCCGAACGGAAAACGCTCTATAGCCCGCAGACTTTAGGAATCACTAATAAGCCGGAGTCCTTTGAACGCAGATTTCTTGCCGGGACATATGGTACAATACAATCGGCTAGATAGGATGGAGCTAGACCGTGCAGTATTTTATACGTAAGTAGTAAAACCTTAAAGTCACATCTTAAGTGCACAGGGAGCCACTGCAGGTGAGCCAGTACAGGCGTAATGTGATCAAACTTTCTTGTTCTTGTCAAAAGTCTAGCAGCCGCTAAACTTCTGAGTTTATGATACTTAATTTTACTATCCAGGTGAAGGGCATTATTTATCATCTTTAATAAACTTTCACAAGCTCCGAGGCAATGCAGGAGCTCACCAGCTGATGATGTCAATACAGCTTTATAGGGAAGTTACTTCTCATTAAAGTGGTATAAAATGGATGAATAGTTAGAATGCATAGGACAAAAATACATGCCTTCTTATCTGACATAAACATCCATCCATCATCTTCCGCTTATCCGAGGTCGGGTCGCGGGGGCAACAGCCTAAGCAGGGAAACCCAGACTTCCCTCTCCCCAGCCACTTCGTCTAGCTCTTCCCGGGGGATCCCGAGGCGTTCCCAGGCCAGCCGGGAGACATAGTCTTCCCAACGTGTCCTGGGTCTTCCCCGTGGCCTCCTACCGATTGGACGTGCCCTAAACACCTCCCTAGGGAGGCGTACGGGTGGCATCCTGACCAGATGCCCGAACCACCTCATCTGGCTCATCTCGATGTGGAGGAGCAGCGGCTTTACTTTGAGTTCCTCCCGGATGGCAGAGCTTCTCACCCTATCTCTAAGGGAGAGCCTCGCCACACGGCGGAGGAAACTCATTTCGGCCGCTTGTACCCGTGATCTTGTCCTTTCAGTCATGACCCAAAGCTCATGACCATAGGTGAGGATGGGAACGTAGATCGACCGGTAAATTGAGAGCTTTGCCTTCCGGCTCAGCTCCTTCTTCACCACAACGGATCGGTACAACGTCCGCATTACTGAAGACGCCGCACCGATCCGCCTGTCGATCTCACGATCCACTCTTCCCCCACTCGTGAACAAGACTCCTAGGTACTTGAACTCCTCCACTTGGGGCAGGGTCTCCTTCCCAACCCGGAGATGGCATTCCACCCTTTTCCGGGCGAGAACCATGGACTCGGACTTGGAGGTGCTTATTCTCATTCCGGTCGCGTCACACTCGGCTGCGAACCGATCCAGTGAGAGCTGAAGATCCCGGTCAGATGAAGCCATCAGGACCACATCATCTGCAAAAAGCAGAGACTTAATCCTGCGGTCACCAAACCGGAACCCCTTAACACCTTGACTGCGCCTAGAAATTCTGTCCATAAAAGTTATGAACAAAATCGGTGACAAAGGACAGCCTTGGCGGAGTCCAACCCTCACTGGAAATGTGTCCGACTTACTGCCGGCAATGCGGACCAAGCTCTGGCACTGATCATACAGGGAGCGGACTGCCACAATAAGACAGTCCGATACCCCATACTCTCTGAGCACTCCCCACAGGACTTCCCGAGGGACACGGTCGAATGCCTTCTCCAAGTCCACAAAGCACATGTAGACTGGTTGGGCAAACTCCCATGCACCCTCAAGAACCCTGCCGAGAGTATAGAGCTGGTCCACAGTTCCACGACCAGGACAAAAACCACACTGTTCCTCCTGAATCCGAGGTTCGACTATCCGGCGCAGCCTCCTCTCCAGTAAACATTTTAAATGATAAACAAATTACCCCCCAAAAGTACAGTTTCCCTTTAAAAGCCTGCCTGGTATTCCAAACTGGTATTTAGCAATGGTCGTCTTTCTGTTAGGTGTTCTGTCTGGTGTTTTCGTCTCTGTTTTTTTTTTTTTGTTTTGTTTTTTTTTGCTCCATCACTTCAGTCCTCCTCATCTTTCCAAATTAGAAGGTAGCGGCACAATCGGTTCAATTTAGGAGGCCACATTGACTACGTGTTCACTCACTGCAGTAATTTATCTTCATTTCACGTAGGGGCAAGGCGAGTACGTTTCAAAAGACAAACAAACGCTAAGAGTCGTTCCGAAGCTTGCGCCAAAAAAATGTAGACAATAATTTGCCCGGTACCAATCAAGATAATGAGGCCAGATGGCCAACGAGAAATCGTTAGGTTTAATCTGCTACTGGGGGGACAGTGTTTGCTACTTAAGTCCTGTAATGGCCGGACAGATTAGCTCTTTGGGTTTACAGTTTTCCCCTCTCGTCAGTAAAGTGTAGTCCTGTTTAACTGCCTAGTGCTTGTTAATCCAAACAGCTGAACTTCTCAGTGGTTAGGTTTTCTTGGTTTGTTCTTTTCTAGTTCCGTAAAGCCATTAGCGCTGAATAGTTTCCCTTTATTCCATCCATCCATCTTTTTCGGCTTATCCGTGGTCCTGTCACGGGGGCAGCAGCCTAAGCAGGGAAGCCCAGACTTCCTTCTCCCCAGCCACTTCGTCCAATTCCTCCCGGGGGATCCCGAGGCGTTCCCAGGCCAGACGGGAAACATAGTCTTCCCAACGTGTCCTGGGTCTTCCCCGTGGCCTCCTACCGGTCGGACGTGCCCTAAACACCTTCCTAGGGAGGCGTTTGGGTGGCTCCGCCGGCTGATTAAAACACATTAAATTATTTTGTTTTGACGTCCTTTAGTATTTTTTAAAGTCGTTTTTTTCATTTACAATATATATTATTACAATGTTCTGCGACTTGTCCAGGGTGTACACCGCCTTCCGCCCGATTGTTGCTGAGATAGGCGCCAGTGCCCCCCGCGACCTCTAAAGGGAATAAGCGGTAGGAAATGGATGGATGGATGGATTATTACAATGTTCTGCGATGAGGTGGCGACTTGTCCAGGGTGTACACCGCCTTCCGCCCGATTGTTGCTGGGATAGGCGCCAGTGCCCCCCATGAACCCGAAAGGGAATAAGCGGTAGAAAATGGATGGATGGATGGATTATTACAATGTTCTGCGATGAGGTGGCGACTTGTCCATGGTGTACACCGCCTTCCGCCCGATTGTTGCTGAGATAGGCGCCAGTGCCCCCGGCGACCCCGAAAGGGAATAAGCGGTAGAAAATGGATGGATGGATGGATTATTACAATGTTCTGCTATGAGGTGGCAACTTGTCCAGGGTGTACACCGCCTTCCGCCCGATTGTTGCTGAGATAGGCGCCAGTGTCCCCCGCGACCCCGAAAGGGAATAAGCGGTAGAAAATGGATGGATGGATGGATTATTACAATGTTCTGCGATGAGGTGGCGACTTGTCCAGGGTGTACACCGCCTTCCGCCCGATTGTTGCTGAGATAGGCGCCAGTGCCCCCCGCGACCCCGAAAGGGAATAAGCGGTAGAAAATGGATGGATGGATGGATTATTACAATGTTCTGCCATGAGGTGGCGACTTGTCCAGGGTGTACACCGCCTTCCACCCGATTGTTGCTGAGATAGGCGCCAGTGCCCCCCGCGACCCCGAAAAGGAATAAGCGGTAGAAAATGGATGGATGGATGGATTATTACAATGTTCTGCGATGAGGTGGCGACTTGTCCAGGGTGTACACCGCCTTCCGCCCGATTGTTGCTGAGATAGGCGCCAGTGCCCCCCGCGACCCCGAAAGGGAATAAGCGGTAGAAAATGGATGGATGGATGGATGGATTATTACAATGTTCTGCGATGAGGTGGCGACTTGTCCAGGGTGTACACCGCCTTCCGCCCGATTGTTGCTGAGATAGGCGCCAGTACCCCCCGCGACCCCGAAAGGGAATAAGCGGTAGAAAATGGATGGATGGATGGATTATTACAATGTTCTGCGATGAGGTGGCGACTTGTCCAGGGTGTACACCGCCTTCCGCCCGATTGTTGCTGAGATAGGCGCCAGCGCCCCCCGCGACCCCGAAAGGGAATAAGCGGTAGGAAATGGATGGATGGATGGATTATTACAATGTTCTGCGATGAGGTGGCGACTTGTCCAGGGTGTACACCGCCTTCCGCCCGATTGTTGCTGAGATAGGCGCCAGTGCCCCCCGCAACCCCGAAAGGGAATAAGCGGTAGAAAATGGATGGATGGATGGATTATTACAATGTTCTGCGATGAGGTGGCGACTTGTCCAGGGTGTACACCGCCTTCCGCCCGATTGTTGCTGAGATAGGCGCCAGTGCCCCCCGCGACCCCGAAAGGGAATAAGCGGTAGGAAATGGATGGATGGATGGATTATTACAATGTTCTGCGATGAGGTGGCGACTTGTCCAGGGTGTACGCCGCCTTCCGCCCGATTGTTGCTGAGATAGGCGCCAGTGCCCCCCGCAACCCCGAAAGGGAATAAGCGGTAGAAAATGGATGGATGGATGGATGATTACAATGTTCTGCGATGAGGTGGCGACTTGTCCAGGGTGTACACCGCCTTCCGCCCGATTGTTGCTGAGATAGGCGCCAGTGCCCCCCGCGACCCCGAAAGGGAATAAGCGGTAGGAAATGGATGGATGGATGGATGGATTATTACAATGTTCTGCGATGAGGTGGCGACTTGTCCAGGGTGTACACCGCCTTCCGCCCGATTGTTGCTGAGATAGGCGCCAGTGCCCCCCGCAACCCCGAAAGGGAATAAGCGGTAGAAAATGGATGGATGGATGGATTATTACAATGTTCTGCGATGAGGTGGCGACTTGTCCAGGGTGTACACCGCCTTCCGCCCGATTGTTGCTGAGATAGGCGCCAGTGCCCCCCGCGACCCCGAAAGGGAATAAGCGGTAGGAAATGGATGGATGGATGGATTATTACAATGTTCTGCGATGAGGTGGCGACTTGTCCAGGGTGTACGCCGCCTTCCGCCCGATTGTTGCTGAGATAGGCGCCAGTGCCCCCCGCGACCCCGAAAGGGAATAAGCGGTAGAAAATGGATGGATGGATGGATTATTACAATGTTCTGCCATGAGGTGGCGACTTGTCCAGGGTGTACACCGCCTTCCGCCCGATTGTTGCTGAGATAGGCGCCAGTGCCCCCCGCGACCCCGAAAGGGAATAAGCGGTAGGAAATGGATGGATGGATTATTACAATGTTCTGCGATGAGGTGGCGACTTGTCCAGGGTGTACACCGCCATCCGCCCGATTGTTGCTGAGACAGGCACCAGCCCCCCCCCCCCCCCTTCCCTGGCGACCCCAGAGAGAATAAGCGGTAGAAAATGGATGGTTTATTACAATGTTTATTCAATGAATCAATATTATTATATGCATTTTTTGGCGAGTAAGTGCAACCTCTTTCCACATTACAAACAGTTAGTGTTCAAAAACAAAAAAAGTTAACAAATTTGGGGTATTTTACTTGAAATAAGGAAAATTATCTGCCAATAGAACAAGAAAAGTTGGCTTGTCAAGACTTTCCAAAACAAGTAAAATTAACTAACCACAATAAACCCAGAGATACCTTAGAATAACTATAGCCTCACTAATAACAAATGCACTTTTCTTGATAGTAAAAAATAAAAAATGAGACCTTTTTTCTCAATATGTTGAAAAATATTAATTAAATCAAGTAAATGCTAGTGCCATTATCTTGACATAATGATACTTTTCTCCAAACCAGCAAACTTACACTAAAAACTAGTTTATTTTTCTTGATGGGAAGGCAACAAGGCAACCGTTTGTTACTCTCGGGTTCTAACAGCCGCTCAGGCAAATCATACGGTCTAAAAATGTATTTTCATATCGATAACATGACATTATCGCACTAAATGCGTGCTCTTTCAATCAATTAGTGCGTGAGGAATATATATATATATATATGTATTTTTTTTTGTAATTTTTGATAATTTAGCTGAATGTGCATGAACTATTTCTGTTCGAAATAGTTTGAAATGCCACATGTTAAATGTTTAAATATTACCTGTAAGTTTACTGTTGTGTGCTGACTGTACTCTTATACGAGTACGTATTTTCTCTTGTTGCACTGAAAATAAAACAGCAAAGCCCATTTGGCCGTCATCTGTTTTAATTACGAGACGCAATTGTGTCAAAGTCATGATTTTTTTGTTCATGCTTGAAATAACAAATAGTTTCATACTTGTGAATGTTGATGACATAGCTTTACAACTGTTGATATACTAGTTTCAAGCTGTCACGACAAGGCTTCTGAAGCATACTACTAGGTTTGTTCTCCCAGGATGCAAACGGAAAAGACTTGCAGGTAGGAACATATTTATTAATCTAACTAGAAAATAACAGGCATATAACAAACACAAGCCTATCGCACGCGGAAGCTAAGGCAAAAACTTAGCGCAGGAAACATTGAACTGTGGACAAGGCAAAAACTCTCTAACTGTGGCATGAAATAAACAAGACTTACGTAGAGGTGAAGTAAACAAAATGACGCCAGACTGACTGAGGCCAGGCCATGGACTAAATAGCCCTCTGATTAGTCTCTGGGCAACAGGTGAGCATCCCGAACACTATTCAGAGGCAGGTGAGTGCAATACGTAACCATGGTGACTAAACAAACTCAGGAGGTGCACAAACGGGAACTAAAAGAGTCCAAAACTAACAGAACATAACAAAAACATAATAAGGACCCAGGATCATGACACAAGCATATTTTACTCAACGAGCTGTATTATCTTACTGAGATCATATAGGACCAAAACACTTAAAATAAGTAAAACATTCTCACATAAAATCTGCTTGGTGAGAAGAATTATCTTATCAGACAGAAAATAAGCAAATATCACCCTTATTTGATATATTTAATCCGACTTAGATTTCAGTTTTTGCAGTGTAATAAGTGCACCTTTGCGGGCAAAAAAAATAAAAGAAAGTGGTTTCAATGTAGAAGCACTGCAAGACTGCTTCTAAAATGCCCATAAAAAGTGGTATATGTCCTCTGTATGTTTGAAAACATAGAAAAACGCCACAGGTAAGACGCACGAAAACATGAATGTTATGCTTCCTTAGTTTGTGTTTATTTCCTGTGTAGCGCTCTCTCCCCTCACCTGGCGCCGATTGGCAGCCTGGCCACACCTGGTAGTGGTTGTCAATCAGCTGGCTTCTATAAATGCCTCGCCTCGTCCTTAGGTCAGGGCTTGAGGATTACTTTGTGTTAAATGTCACATACTGTCTGGCTCTCCTCGCATGCTGTTTATTGCCTTTTGGTGGATATTAAAAGACTCTTACCTGTACGTCATCCTCCTGTCTCCTGCATGCTGGGGTCAAAACTACCAAGGTCATGCCAGTCCGTGACAAATGTGCAGTGTCTCCGTGGTGATGCCCTCATATGGTACACACAAAATCCTCTTTTAAATTAAGTTACTAAAACGGCCTTCTTTCATCTCCGTAATATCGCTAAAATTCGCTCCATTTTGTCCACTAACACCACTGAGATCATTATCCATGCGTTTGTTACGCCTCGTCTCGATTACGGTAACGTATTATTTTCGGGTCTCCCCATGTCTAGCATTAAAAGATTACAGTTGGTACAAAATGCGGCTGCTAGACTTGACGAGAACAAGAAAGTTTGATCACATTACGCCTGTACTGGCTCACCTGCACTGGCTTCCTGTGCACTTAAGATGTGACTTTAAGGTTTTACTACTTACGTATAAAATACTACACGGTCTAGCTTCATCCTATCTTGTCGATTGTATTGTACCATATGTCTCTCGGCAAGAAATCTGCGTTCAAAAGACTCCGGCTTATTAGTGATTCCTAAAGCCCAAAAAAAGTCTGCGGACTATAGGGCGTTTTCTATTCGGACTCCAGTACTCTGGAATGCCCTCCCGGTAACAGTTTGAGATGCTACCTCAGTAAAAGCATTTAAGTCTCACCTTAAAACTCATTTGTATACTCTAGCCTTTAAATAGACCTCCTTTTTAGACCAGTTGATCTGCCGCCTATTTTCTTTTTCTCCTATGTCCCCCCCTCCCTTGTGGAGGGGGTCCGGTCCGATGACCACGGATGAAGTACTGGCTGTCTGCTCGTCGGGATCCAGGATGGACCGCTCGCCTCTGTATCGGTTGGGGACATCTCTACGCTGCTGATCCGCCTCCGCTTGGGATGGTTTCCTGTGGACGGGACTCTCGCTGCTGTCTCGGATCCGCTTTAAACTGAACTCTCGCGGCTGTGTTGGAGCCACTATGGATTGAACTTTCACAGTATCATGTTAGATTCGCTCGACATCCATTGCTTTTGGTCCCCTTATCGGGGGGGGTTGCCCACATTTGAGGTCCTCTCCAAGGTCTCTCATAGTCAGCATTGTCACTGGTATCCCACTGGGTGTGAATTCTCCCTGCCCAAAGGGTGTGAGTTTTCCTTGCCCTTATGTGGGTTCTTCCGAGGATGTCGTAGTCGTAATGGTTTGTGCAGTCCTTTGAGACATTTGTGATTTAGGGCTATATAAATGAACAATGAAATAAGGCGCTCTGCACCACTTTTCAATTGCACACCCAGTCTTAGTAGACCACACGCAACGCCCACCAATAGTACGCGCTATTTTATCAATCAATCAATCAATGTTTATTCGTATATCCCTTAATCTCGAGTGTCTCAAAGGGCTGCACAAGCCACAAGGACACATCCTACATCAGGGCAAGAAAAAAACTCAACCCAATGGGATACAATTAGAAACCTTGGAGGGGCGACAGTTGCATTCGGACGTCGAGTGGATCTAGTTAATTGTGTGAGGGTCCAGTCCATAGTGGGGCCAGCAGGGGATCATCTTGAGTGGAGACAAGTCAGCAGCGCAGAGACGTCCCCAACTGATGCACAGATGACTGGTCCACTCCTGGTCCAGACTTTGAACAGCTAGCCCTTCATCTGCCGTCACCTAACAACCTCTCCACGCAAGAGAGGGGGGCAGAGCAGAAAAGAGATGGCAGATCAACTGGTCTAAAAGTGGGGTCTGCAGGGGGGGGCAAAAAAGTATTTAGTCAGCCACCGATTGTGCAAGTTCTCCCACTTAAAATGATGACAGAGGTCTGTAATTTTCATCATAGGTACACTTCAACTGTGAGAGACAGAATGGGAAACAAAAAAATCCAGGAATTCACATTGTAGAAATTTTAAATAATTTATTTGTAAATTATGGTGGAAAATAAGTATTTGGTCAACCATTCAAAGCTCTCACTGATGGAAGGAGGTTTTGGCTCAAAATCTCACGATACATGGCCCCATTCATTCTTTCCTTAACACGGATCAATCGTCCTGTCCCCTTAGCAGAAACACAGCCCCAAAGCATGATGTTTCCACCCCCATGCTTTACAGTAGGTTTGGTGTTCTTGGGATGCAACTCAGTATTCGAGTTGAGTTTATACCAAAATGGATACATGGATGATACAGCAGAGGATTGGGAGAATGTCATGTGGTCAGATGAAACCAAAATAGAACTTTTTGGTATAAACTCAACTCGTCGTGTTTAGAGGAAGAATAATACTGAGTTGCATCCCAAGAACACCATACCTACTGTGAAGCATGGGGGTGGAAACATCATGCTTTGGGGCTGTTTTTCTGCTAAGGGGACAGGACGATTGATCCGTGTTAAGGAAAGAATGAATGGGGCCATGTATCATGAGATTTTGAGCCAAAACTTCCTTCCATTAGTGAGAGCTTTGAATGGTTGACCAAATACTTATTTTCCACCATCATTTACAAATAAATTCTTTAAAATTCCTACAATGTGAATTCCTGGATTTTTTTTCCACATTCTGTCTCTCACAGTTGAAGTGTACCTATGATGAACATTACAGACCTCTGTCATCATTTTAAGTGGGAGAACTTGGACAATCGGTGGCTGACTAAATACTTTGTGCCCCACTGTATTTAAAGACTAGAGCTGTGGTTCTTAACCTGGGTTCAATCGAACCCTAGGGGTTCGGTGAGTTCGGCAGAGCCTCCGCCGCGGAGGTCAAGACACACCCAACTCATTGTGTAAATAAAAATTTCTCCCTATCTGCGTATTATGGATACCCTCGAAAAATGTTCCCTCTAATTTTTCGAATGTGTGAACAAACGCCAAAACTCCTTGAGCATTCAGTGGAGCCCATGTGAGCACACCTGTCCCAAACCTGACTAAATAACAAATTAAAAATGTTATTATTATAGTCAGCTGAGATAGGCGCCAGCACCCCCCGCGACCCCAAAAGGGAATAAGCGGTAGAAAATGGATGGCTGGATTATTATAGTCAGCTGTCATTTCCATGAAATTATATTCTAATATAAGTGTTTTGGCCCCACTTATAATTGTCGCGTTGGAAACACATTGTGGTTGCGTGTTGTGTCACCCCAAGATGCACGAGGACCAGACAGGCAGGAATTGCAGGTAGAAGCTTGGTTTAATACAACAATAAAAGAACACTGGTACAAAACAGACAAAAGAAAGTGCGTGCCTACGCACAGGAAGCTAACGCTAAACGTAGCAATGGAGTCCAAAAGTCTAAAAATAACGTGCCGAGCGCACGAGAAGCTAAGGCGAAACTTAGCACAAGTATATACAAAGACGAAATACCAACGTGAGTGTTGCATTCGGCAAACAACGGATGAAGACCGAACTGAGGTCGAAGGCAGGCTTAAATACTAAAGCAATAATCAGATCATGCTGGAAAATGAAATCATCATCTCCATAGAGCTTTACAACAGATAGAAGCACAGCTGCATTGACTCTGGACTTGATGAAACACCGTGGACCAATACTAGCAGCTGACATGGCTCCCCAAACCATTGCTGACTGAGAGAACTTCCATTGTCTAGAGTTCAGGAGTGGCTTGACCATGGGAATACGGCCATTGAAGCTGTATCTGTTGTAAAGCTATATGGAGATGATGATTTCATTTTCCAGCATGATCCGGCACCTGTCCACAGTGCCAAAACCAGCAGTGACTGGTGTACTGACCATGGTATTACTGTCCTCCATTGGCCTGCCAACTCCCCTGACCTGAACCTCATAGAGAATTTGTGGGTTAATGTGAAGAAGAAGCTGAAAGACACCAGGCCCAATAATGCAAATGAGCTAAAGGCCACTATTGAAGCATCCTGGGCATCCATAACACCTCAGCAATGCCACAGGCCGATTGCCTCCATGCCACGCCGTATTGATGCAGTAATCCATGCAAAAGGATTCACAACCAAGTACTGAGTACATTAATTTACATTTTCAAATGTTTGATTTTGTTTTGTTGTTGTATTTTTTTTTTTTACTTGGTCTGAGAAAATATTCTAATTTTTTGAGATCGGATTTTTGAGTTTTCTTAAACTGTATGCCATAATTAGCAATATTAAAATCATAAAAGGCTTGCAATATTTCAGTTGATGTGTAATGAATCCAGAATGTATGACATTTTCATGTTTTTAGTTGCATTACAGAAAATAAAGGACTTTATCAGAATAATCTAATTTTCTGAGACAGTCCTGTACACTACATTGCCAAAAGTATTTGGCCACCTGCCTTTACTCACATATTAACTTGAAGTGCCATCCCATGGAATTGTCCAAAATATTTGGGTATTCTGGAGCATTCAAAAGTCCTTTCACTGGAACTAAGGGGCCTAGTCCTACTCCAGAAAAAAACAACCCCACGCCATAATTCCTCCCCCACCAAATTTCACACTCGGCACAATGCAGTCCGAAATGTAGCGTTCTTCTGGCAACTTTCAAACCCAGACTTGTCCATCAGATTGCCAGATCACTCTAGAGAAGACTTCTCCACTGCTCGAGAGACCAATGGCGACGTGTTTTACACCAACGCATCTCACGCTTTACATTGGACTTGGTATTGTATGGCTTAGATACAGCTGATCGGCCATGGAAACCCATTCTATGAAGCTCTCTGCGTACTGTACGTGGGCTAATTGGAAGGTCACATGACGTTTGGAGCTGACTGTACAGAAAGTCTTTGCACTATGTGCTTCAGCATCCGCTGACCCCTCTCTGTCAGTTTACATGGCCTACCCATTGGTGGCTGAGTTGCTGTTGTTCCCAAAATCTTCACTTTTCTTATAATAACGTTTGGAATATATTTAGGAGCGAGGAAATTTAACAACTGGATTTGTTGCACAGGTGGCATCCTATGACAGTTCCAAGCTGGAAATCGGCCCATTCTTTCACAAATGTTTGTCGAAACAGTCTCCATGCCTAAGTGCATGATTTTATACACCTGTGGCCGGGCCAAGTGATTAGGACACCTGATTCTCATCATTAGGATGGACGATCAAAATACTTTTGGCAATATAGTATGTAGCGTTCTTCTGGCAACTTCCAAACCCAGACTTGTCCATCAGATTGCGATATCACTCTAGAGAAGACTTCTCCACTGCTCGAGAGTCCAATGGCGACGTGTTTTACACCAACGCAGCGCACGCTTTGCATTGGACTTGATGATGTATGGCTTAGATGCAGCTGGTCAGCCATGGAAACCCATTCCATGAAGCTCTCTGCGTACTGTACGTGGGCTAATTGGAAGGTCACATGACGTTTGGAGCTGACTGTACAGAAAGTCTTTGCACTATGTGCTTCAGCATCCGCTGACCCCTCTCTGTCAGTTTACATGGCCTACCCATTGGTGGCTGAGTTGCTGTTGTTCCCAAAATCTTCACTTTTCTTATAATAACGTTTGGAATATATTTAGGAGCGAGGAAATTTCCCAACTGGATTTGTTGCACAGGTGGCATCCTATGACAGTTCCAAGCTGGAAATCGGCCCATTCTTTCACAAATGTTTGTCGAAACAGTCTCCATGCCTAAGTGCATGATTTTATACACCGGGCCAAGTGATTAGGACACCTGATTCTCATCATTTGGATGGACGATCAAATACTTTTGGCAATATAGAGTACTTCTTATAAAGAAACGAGAATACCTCAGGGGAGAAACATGTGAGTGTGGGTTAGTGTTTATTTTTTGGGGTCAGTAATCATGACTCATCCTTTTTGTCTTTCCAGTCTACTCATGTCTCTCCATCCGACTTCCTCTGACTAGGCTTTCTCTTCTCTCTTCTCTCTTCTCCCATGTGTACGTCGCTCCATTTTCTCTCATCTCGTCCCTTCTGCCACTCCACTCACCGCCTCTCTGCGTTCCACCCGCCCATATTGTTTAGCCAAGGGCTGTCTTCAGTCTGGCTGACGGCATAAAAACAACACACCTGCCGAGCAGGCCTCGGTCCGTGCATGCACTTATTAAAGACCATTTTTAAAAGTCACACAGGAAAGTTGGGCATGCATGTATCATTACAAAAACCCTGTCAGCTCTTTACATACGGAGAAATCTATTTCTTTCCACAAACACTTCACCACCTGTCTACATGCTGCCTTGTGTGCACTGCACTGATGGATTGGCTGGAGGCGTACATACACACACACACACACACACACACACACACACACACACACACAAAACTGAGAAGAGATCCGCGCATAAATCACATGCAGTTTTGTGAGCAGACAAGGTGAAACACGAACACACACTTTGTCTATTTGCACAAAGGACTACCCATTATGCTCATTTTCCTGGGACGGGGGTCAGCAACAGCTCCGCCTGGAGTTTTTCAAAAAAGTATGAAAATGTAAAAAAAACAAAAAAAACAAACAAAATATAAATTTTTTGTTTTAATATGGTTTATATGGGACAGTGGTTCTCAACCTTTTTAATTCAAGTACCCCCTGTGAACATTGTTCTTAATTCAAGTATCTCCTAATCAGAGCAAAAGTATTTTTGGTTGAAAAAAAGAGATAAAGAAGTAAAACACAGCACTATGTCATCAGTTTCGGATTCATTAAATTGTATAACAGTGCAAAACATTGCTCAATTGTAGTGGTCTTTCTTGAACTATTTGGAAAAAAATATATAAAAATAACTAAAAACTTGTTGAAAAATAAACAAGTGTTTCAATTATAAATAAAGATTTCTACACATAGAAGTAATCATCAACTTAAAGTGCCCTCTTTGGGGATTATAATAGAGATCCATCTGGATTCATGAACTTAATTCTAACCATTTTTAAAAAAAAAAAGGCATATTTAACATCAATATTTATGGCCACTCTAAGCCAGTAATTTCCAGGAGTTGAAAAGCCTCTGCTTTAGTAATGTTTTCCAAAGTTGCAAAAATGTGTAGAATAAATATTACACTTTAACATTTCTGCGACCATGGTCATTTTGATAGTAGGCTAAAATAGCTAAAATAGACACTTACATCATGTGTTGCCGTCATTATAACACTTATATGAGGCTTTACAGACGGATTTTTATTTTTTGTTTTGGTCCAATATGGCTCTTTCAACATTGTGGGTTGAAAGAGGTTGTGTTTATGTTTTATCACATACACATGCACGTATGTTTGTTTGACTGCGGCCATTAAGGACATAATGTGATCCGCATCAACACAACAACATTGTGTCGTTGGTCCTGCAACTGTACACATCGATTTAAGAACCTACTGTATTTTTCGACTTTCAGGCGCACTTAAAATCCTTTCATTTTCTCAAAGTTCAACAATGCGCCTAATGTACGGAATAATTTTGGTTGTGTTTATCGACCTCGAAGCTATTTTATTTGGTATATGGTGTATGGATAAGTGTGACCAGTAGATGGCAGTCACACATAAGCGATATGTGTAGACTGCAATATGACTCAAGTGAACAACACCGTCGATCATAATATTTTATTAGAACGTATCAAATACGTCAGACTTAGCCCTGTCTTGGTTTAACTCTTATCTTACTGATAGGATGCAGTGCGTCTCCTATAACAATGTGACCTCGGACTACGTTAAGGTAACGTGTGGAGTTCCCCAGGGTTCGGTCCTTGGCCCTGCACTCTTCAGCATCTACATGCTGCCGCTACGTGACATCATACGCAAATACGGTATTAGCTTTCACTGCTGATGACACCCAACTCTACATGCCCCTAAAGCTGACCAACACGCCGGATTGTAGTCAGCTGGAGGCGTGTCTTAATGAAATTAAACAATGGATGTCCGCTAACTTTTTGCAACTCAACGCCAAAAAAACGGAAATGCTGATTATCGGTCCTGCTAGACACCGACCTCTATTTAATGATACAACTCTAACATTTGACAACTAAACAATTAAACAAGGTGACTCGGTAAAGAATCTGGGTATTATCTTTGACCCAACTCTCTCCTTTGAGTCACACATTAAAAGCGTTACTAAAACGGTTTTCTTTCATCTCCGTAATATCGCTAAAATTCGCTCCATTCTGTCCACTAAAGACGCTGCGACTGTGTTGGATCCATTATGGATTGAACTTTCACAGTATCATGTTGGACCCGCTCGACATCCATTGCTTTCCTCCTCTCCAAGGTTCTCATAGTCATCATTGTCACCGACGTCCCACTGGGTGTGAGTTTTCCTTGCCCTTATGTGGGCCTACCGAGGATGTCGTAGTGGTTTGTGCAGCCCTTTGAGACACTAGTGATTTAGGGCTATATAAGTAAACATTGATTGATTGATTGATATATGTTCCATTGAAAATATACAGCATTAAACACGGTTCACAAAAATCCATCAAAATGTCTTAGTACGACTTTGGTAAGCTATGAAGCTGCACCGCGTGATTGATTGTACTGTGCTCCCACATAAGAGTGCTATTATGGTGTGTGTATAAGGTAAGACATATTATCTGGCGCTTTGTTTCTCATTATTCTTACCTTCTGGTACCTGCTGTTCTGTATTTGGGATCTGCATAAGTTCTGAAAAATTGCGCGCTACCGCCTTTGTAGTCCATGCCGACAGAGTAGTAAATAAGCTTCTTCTTTTTCTTTATCTTCTTGTTATGGGACATTCATCCTCCGCTTTTGCCATTTCTAATATAAAGTAGTGTAAAGTTCTCACTTATATCTGTCAGTAAACTCGCCATGAAAGCGCTAAATATGTAATTTCATGTTGATTACGCCCCATTTTGAGGTTGCAAAAAATATAGCGTAGATTGAGTTCTCACATTAATTTGAGTATGATTAGTTGATCTAATAGCAACAATGCTATGCAACATAGATGCAGTAAAAAAATAAACATTTTTAATCTAACGGGTGTACATTGCCTTTTTCATGAAGTTATCTAGGATATGATTCCCCCTATAAAGCGGGCACCAGGTAGCCCGTAAGGACCAGATGAGTCGCCCGCTAGCCTGTACTAAAAATAGCTCAAATAGCAGCACTTACCAGTGAGCTACCTATATTTTTCAAATTGTATTTATTTACTAGCAAGCTGGTCTTGCTTTGCTCGGCATTTTTAATTCTAAGCGAGACAAAACCCAAATAGAATTTGATAATCCAAGAAAAGATTTAAAAGACTTGGTCTTCACTTGTTTAAATAAATGTATTTATTTTTTTATTTTGCTTCTTATAACTTTCAGAGACAATTTTAGAGAAAAAAATACAACCTTAAAAACAATTTTAGGATTCTTAAACACGTATACCTTTTACTTTTTAAATTCCTTCTTCTTCTTTCCTGACAATTTAAATCAATGTACAAGTATTTTTTTTTTTTTTTTACTATTGTAAAGAATAACAAATACATTTTAATTTAATTCTTCAATTTAGCTTCTGTTTTTTCGACAAAGAATATTTGTGAAATATTTCTTGAAACTTATTATGATTAAAATTCAAAACAAATTTTCTGGCAAATCTAGAAACTCTGTAGAATCAAATTTAAATCTTATTTCAAAGTCTTTTGAATTTATTTTAAAATTGTTGTTCTGTAAAATCTAGAAGAAATAATGATTTGTCTTTTTTAGAAATATAGCTTGGTCCATTTTGTTATATATTCTAACAAAAGGCAGATTGGTTTTTAACCTATTTAAAACATGTCATCAAAATTCTAAAATTAATCTTAATCAGGAAAAATGATTAGTGATGTTCCATGAATTATTTTGTTAATGTTTAAAAAAAGATTTGAATGAATTAGTTTTTCTCGTTTTTTTTTGGCTTGATTTTAAAGAGTCTTAATTGAAGAAAAACTATGTTTCAAAATTAATTTTCATTTTTTTCGTGTTTTCTCCTCTTTTAAACCGTTCAACTAAGTGTTTTTTTCATCATTTATTCTCTACAAAAAACCTTCCGTAAAAGGACAAAAAATGTACGAAGGAATGACGGACAAAAATAGCCATTTTATATATATATATATATATATATATATATATATATATATATATATATATATATATATATATATATATATATATATATATATATATATATATATATATATATATATATATATGGATTTATTTATTAAAGGTAAATTGAACAAATTGGCTATTTCTGGCAATTTATTTAAGTGTGTATCAAACTGGTAGCCCTTCGCATTAATCAGTACCCAAGAAGTAGCTCTTGGTTTCAAAAAGGTTGGCGACCCCTGCTATAGACGATAAGTGGTATGGAAAATGGATGGATGGACGGTCGGAGACTGTCACGCCCAGGAAATCATGTTTTGTTTTGGTCATGTTTGGTTTTTTGGACACTTGTTTCCGGCTTTGGCACTTCCTTGTTTTCTTTGTTTCCATAGTAACTCATTAGTTGCCACCTTGTCTCCAAGTCACGCCCCGGTCCTCAGTTCTCACACCTGTTAATCATTACCATAGCTATTATTTAAGCCACAGTTGCCAAGTGTTCAGTCTGGCAACTTTACATACCTCCATATGCCCCCCTTTTTTTTTTTCCTTTTTTTTCTTTGTCATGAAAAAGGGGAGTTTTTTTTGGGTTGGTGCACTAATTGTAAGTGTATCTTGTGTTGTTTATATTGATTTAATTAAAACATAAATAAAAAATGCATAAATAAAATGGTTTAAATAATAATAATAATTAATAAAAAATTATTCTGTGGCCTGGTACCAGTCGGGCCATGGCCCGGTACCAGTGGTTGGGGACCACTGTCGTACTGTATATGGAAAAAAACAGTGCCAAAGTTGATTTTATGGAAAAAAAACACAGTCGGCGGAATTTAACCATAAATCTATTATCAATTTTACAGTCTGCAATTTGATTCATTCATGTTCAGTATTTAACTTTACCTTAACAAAAAAATAGTTTTGGAATAGATGATAATATAATATTTTGACTTTGATAAGCTTGAATTTTAAAAAGATATGCAATTGCATGCAGTACATGGATTTTTAATATCCAAAGGGAAAGGACAACTATATTTAGTAAGAAAAGATGGTAACACTTTAGTGTGGGAAACATATTCACCACTAATTAGTTGCTTAATAACATGCCAATTAGTAACATATGGGCTCTTAATTAGTCTTTATTAAGTTCTTATGAATGCCTTATTCTGCATGGCCTTATTATACAACCTAACCCTAACCAAATAACTCAAAATTAAGTCTTTGTTACTTAGATCATGTTCCCCATACTAAAGTCTTACCAAAAAGATTAGATAAGCATTTTATTCAGAAATATATTTTCCTAGCTATCGCGGGCCACGTGAAATAAGGGTCTTGAGTTTGAAACCTGTGTCTTAAAAACAAAAACTCCTTTCACATTTCATGTCTAACAAATGGCTGTATATAGTAGCAAAGCTTTCCTGACCCAAAAGGTCAATGGAATTTATTTGTTTGGGGCGGACATCTAATGCACCTTGACCATTCCGAAATGACATCCATCATTCCACACTGTGACACTCTGAACAGGAGGTTAAAGATCCAATGTAATGTCCGCCGCACTTTGCCCGCTTGCCTGACTGGTTATGGACTAATTTGACCACAATCAATGCAGTCAGCTCTTCGTCTTTTTACAATCATATGACATTTATGAAACCTACAGACACACCTCAGAACGAGTCAGGATCAACATCGAGAAATCCATCGGCCACGTGGTCGGACATTTTTTTCTACTCTGCTTGGTATTCAGGTCATATATGTCCCAGGCAGAGTCACCAAGTAGTTGGAATTGGATTTAAACCGGGCCACAGAATATTTTTTTATTAATTTTTATAAAATAAATAAATAAATAAATAAAAAAATATTAAATCAACATAACGAACACAATATACACTTACAATTAGTGTGCCAACCACAAAAACCTTCCTTATTTCATGACAAAAACGTCCCTTTTTCATGACATATGAAAAAAAAAAAATTTTGTACACACACACACACAGACACACACACACACACAAGTGAATGCAATGCATATTTCATCGACAGCCATACAGGTCACACTGAGGGTGGCCGTATAAACAACTTTAACACTGTTACAAATATGCGCCACACTGTGAACCCACACCAAACAAGAAAGACAAACACATTTCGGGAGAACAACCGCACCGAAACACAACATGAACACCCAGAACCCCTTGCGGCACTAACCCCTCCGGGACGCTACAATATACACCCCTGCTACCACCAAACCCCAAACTCAGACCACCTCATTGTTATTTTATTTCCAAATGTATTAGCTTGTGGAAAACGTTAATGTTGATATCTACCTCAGAAGGCTGCAAATAGAAAAGAGGCATTACGTATTTTATTCAATTTTTATTTTGTTTGTTTTTTGAAAGTTGATTTTGCATTATTAAGTTATATAAGCGTTGTTAAAGCAACTGAGCAATAATTAACGTTTTATTCATGCACTCTCTCTTGCTACTTCAAGGCTTGAATGTTTGATTCATTCATTATTGTTATTTTACTTTCACATTTATTATTGGCCTGTGGAAAAAGTTTATTCTAATATTTACCCCACAAGGCTGCAAATAGAAAAGAGTCATTCAATTTGTATTTAAATTTAATTTGATATGCATTGATATTTTTTAATTATTATTATTATTGGAAACTCCATTTTGTATGTAACTATAAAGTTATATAAGCCTTGCTTGTTCAATATTCAATGCAAAACTTGTTTGGGTCCCTATTAAAAGGTTCATTTGTTCAACCTTGGCCCGCGGCTTTTTTCAGTTTTAAATTTTGGCCCACTCTGTATTTGAGTTTGACACCCCTGCCTTAAGGCATAGGCCATGGGTGCCAAACTCTGGCCCGTGGGCCAAATTTGGCCCCGTTGTGTAATTTCATTTGACCCTTGAGGCAATATCAAATTACTACACGGTGCCGCTGTAACACCGCATTCACCGCTAATACTCACACTTGCCAACCCTCACGATTTTCCGGAGAGACTCCCGAAATTCAGTGCCCCTCCCGAAAACCTCCCGGGGCAACCATTCTCCCAAATTTCTCTCAATTTCCACCTGGACAACAATATTGAGGTTGTGACATACAAGCACTGTGTGGTGGGCGTGGCCTGCGGACCTGCAACGAAGAGGGGTGTGGCAGAACCGGCTTTGAGATTAATCACCTGTCGCTCTGTTAAAGGAAGCAGTCGGGAAGGCACAACAGAAAGACTTTATTGAAAAATAAAACAGTGTTGTAATCCGGAATCTGAACCGTCATGTCAGTACTTGGTGGTCCGAGGAACCCCGAGGAGAGAAACCTCCACCCGCTGTCTTTAGCTTTCTCTACAACCTGTCGCCATGTCCGCTTTTCCTCCGTGCAATCAGCGTGCCCGCCGAGTCACATAATATAAGTGAATGCAAGGCATATTTAGTCAACAGCCATACAGGTCACACTGAGGGTGGGACCTGTATGGCTTAAAATATCTCGTTTCTCTGTTCATCCAAAGCCAAGTCTATCCTCGTCACCCCAAACGTTTTTAGCGCAATCTAGCTTTGAATATGAGCGGCCGACCGCTCATATTTGGTGAGGCTTCTTTGCAAATTCTTTAGGTCACAAAATCCCTTTTGAGTCCACAGGTTGAAAAAAGAAGGCAAGGAAAGCAGAAAAAGCGGTTTCTTGCAGAACATCCACACAGCCAGTCTTTTCACGTATTGGAAAGCGTGAGAAATGTTCCGTCCTCCTGATTGAAACAAACCACTCAGCTTCGGCGTTGGTCTTCCTTTAGTAATTATCTCCTGCTTCGCTTGAAAGTCCACTTTAGAAAAACTGTTTAAGTGCAGAAATGTAGTCATCCATGTTGAAAGTCAATCAATCAATCAATCAATCAATGTTTACTTATATAGCCCTAAATCACTAGTGTCTCAAAGGGCTGCACAAACCACTACGACATCATCGGTAGGCCCACATAAGGGCAAGGAAAACTCACACCCAGTGGGACGTCGGTGACAATGATGACTATGAGAACCTTGGAGAGGAGGAAAGCAATGGATGTCGAGCGGGTCTAACATGATACTGTGAAAGTTCAATCCATAATGGATCCAACACAGTCGCGAGAGTCCAGTCCAAAGCGGATCCAACACAGCAGCGAGAGTCCCGTTCACAGCGGAGCCAGCAGGAAACCATCCCAAGCGCAGAGATGTCCCCAGCCGATACACAGGCGAGCAGTACATGGCCACCGGATCGGACCGGACCACCTCCACAAGGGAGAGTGGGACATAGGAGAAAAAGAAAAGAAACGGCAGATCAACTGGTCTAAAAAGGGAGTCTATTTAAAGGCTAGAGTATACAAATGAGTTTTAAGGTGAGACTTAAATGCTTCTACTGAGGTGGCATCTCGAACTGTTACCGGGAGGGCATTCCAGAGTACTGGAGCCCGAAATGAAAAAGCTCTATAGCCCGCAGACTTTTTTTGGGCTTTGGGAATCACTAATAAGCCGGAGTCCTTTGAATGCAGATTTCTTGCCGGGACATATGGTAAAATACAATCTGTCATGATCCGTGGTCTGGATCATGTTTAGTTTAGTTATTTTCTGTTAGTTTGGACTCCCTTTGTTGTTTGTGTACCTTTTGTGAGTCAGTTTGGTCACCATGGTAACATATTAATTTCACCTGCTGAGGGTTCCAGACGCACACTTGTTTTTGTTAATTACTTCCTTATTTAAGCCTGCTTTGTCCCGTCAGTCGGTCTTGGTCCCTTGTTTGCGGTATGCAACTGTTTCGTTGGTAATTACTAGGTTTCTTGTTACCTGATCCTGTGCTAGTGTTAGCATTAGCTTCTGTGCTTTCGCCACGCGTTTCTTTTCGTCTGTTTTTGTACCAGTGTTTTGTTATTAAATCATTCTTACCTTTTAGTTGTTGTCCGGAGTGTCTATGTTTGCGTTGGAGGAACGATCCCGCATTAAAATGCGACCCCCACGTGACACAATCGGCAAGATAGGATGGAGCTAGACCGTGTAGTATTTTATACGTAAGTAGTAAAACCTTAAAAACGGGGTGCGCGAGACGGAAAAAATAAGTCGCTGCGGCACTTACCCGCTGAGGCCACCGTATATCTGGGATCATGAGTGCCCCGCCCCTATCGTGAGGCACGAGAACTGTTTGCCTCACGTCAAACTTTTTTCCCTGCCATTTTGAGGGCTCAACCAACACACAAAACATGTTACTCCCTGCGGCACTTGACTGACTTACGCCACCGTATGTCTCTGATCATAAGCGCCCCGGTCGTGAGACCCGAGAACTGTTTGCCTCACCTCGGACTTCTTTCTCTGCCGTTTTGAATGCTCAGCAAGACACCAGACAAGAACGCGCTCCGGCCGCAGGGCAGACAGAGACGTTTACCAGGGATGGCGAAAATTCAGCGATTTTGAAGAAAACATAATCCAAATTAGTGAAGCTAAACAAAAATTAAAAACAATTACAATTATTCTATTATTTTATATCTTATTTCTTTGCATGATCACAGGTGAGGCACTGCCTCCCTTGCCTCCCCTGACCACACGTCACTGGCTATTTTGACCTGGCGTTTATTGTGTAAGCAGGATGACATATACGGTGCTGTATATGTGTTAAAACATCGTCATGAGATTCCCACAGAGAACTTTGCAGCAAAAAAGCCGTATTTCATTGAAACACAAATGTTGTGTGTTGATTGTTGTCGGAATGACTGTTTTTTTTTCTGGTCTCAAACTTACCCCCCGCAAATAGGATCTTCGTTTTTGGAAATAAGCTTAGAAGTTAGAGTTGAAACGATCCCGCATTGTGGTCCAAAACAAAAGAGTGGCATAGCAGAAAACAAAAGCAAGGGTGGCTGAAGGCTCCTGTCAACTGAAGCAGCTCGTTCCAAATCTAAGGGCAAGGTCATGAATAGCTTTGAAAGCATCCTGTAAAAATCAATACTGCAGCCGGGGGGGGCATTGAAAGGATACTTGTGATATTTTCCGGTTGTTTTTTTTTTTGTTGAAAATCAGAAAGTTGGGAACCCTGTATTTGATAGAAATGTGCTGTACGGCTCTTTGAAGGAAGATGGATCTAAAGAACCGTTTCTTTCTGAGAGACGTTCAGAAGACTGGCGCGTTGTTATAAATATAAACATGGTAACACATTATTTTACGGTACACCTGTTCACCATTAATTAGTTGCTTATTTACATGCAAATTAGTAACATATTGGCTTTTAATTAGTCATTAGTGTGTACTTGTTAATGCCTTGTTCTGCATGGCCTTATTTTACAAGGAGTAAGCCATTAACTCTTGGGGACAACTTGGCACAGCAAGCAACCAGAGGGTTCCTAGTTCAATCCCCACCTTCTACCATCCAAGTCACGTCAGTTGTGTCCTTGAGCACCCTTGCTCCCGATGGGTCCTGGTTAGTGCCTTGCATGGCAGTTCCCGCCATCAGTGAGTGAATATGTGTGTGAATGGGTGAATGTGGAAAAAGTGTCAACGCGCTTTGAGTTCCTTATTAAAACGTTAGAAAAGCGCAATACAAGTACAAGCCATTTACCATAACTAAGAATCTTCCCTAACCCCAACCCTAAAACTAACCCTAACCCTATCTTAAAAAGCAAAAAAATTAATGGTGGATATGTTGATATATATATATATATATATATATATATATATATATATATATATTGCGCTCTACCACGGTATCGAGCACTATTCTCTGGATAAAAAACAAGTTACTTCAATATATATATATATATATATATATATATATATATATATATATATATATGTATATATGTATATATATATATATATATGTATATATATATGTATATATGTATATATGTATATATGTATATATGTATATATGTATATATATATATATATATATGTATATATGTATATATATATATATATGTATATATATATATATATATATATATATATATATATATATATATATATACATATATGTATATGTATATATGTATATATATATATATATGTATATATATATATATATGTATATATATATATATATATACATATATGTATATATATATATATATATATATATATATATATATATATATATATATATATATATATATATATATATATATATGTATGTATATATGTATGTATATATGTATGTATGTATGTATATATATATGTATGTATATATGTATGTATGTATGTATATATATATGTATGTATGTATGTATATATGTATATATGTATATATGTATATGTATATGTATATATGTATATATATGTATATATATATATATATATTGAAGTAACTTGTTTTTTAATCAAGGAAACACAGTTAAACGATACGATTTATATTGGAACCTTTTTAACTTGGAGTATCTATTCGTATGAATGTTTTTCAAAATAGTTATAATGCTAAGTTGGATTTTATTGTCTGATCATTGTCTGATTCTGGCAGCTCTGCCATTTTAGTGCTTTTAGATCTTACAGCTGCCTTTGACACAGTCGACCACACAATTCTTTTAGACCGCCTGAGAGACTGTGTGGGTGTCAGGGGGACTGCGTTACAGTGGTTCAGATCTTACCTGTCTGAGAGGTCCTTCTCTGTCAGGCTGGGGGACGCCACCTCCTCTTCTGCCCCGCTTTACTGTGGTGTCCCCCAGGGATCTATTTTAGGCCCCATCCTGTTCGCTCTTTATCTCCTCCCTCTTGGAGATATTTTTAAGAAACATGGAGTGTTTTATCACTTTTATGCAGATGACTGCCAAATTTCTATGCCGATTTCAAAAAGCCACGGCCCCCTTACACCCCTTCTTAACTGTCTATGTGACGTCAAGGCTTGGTTAGCCCAGAATTTTTTAATAATGAATGAGGGAAAAACGGAAATTTTAGTTTTTGGTCCGACCCTCACTGACTTGGGACCATTGCAAAATGATGTGCGTCCCAAAGTCACCAGCCTTGGCGTCACTATAGACAGCCATTTTAAACTAGACAAACAAGTCAATGGCGTTTTAAAATTGTGTTTTTATCACCTTCGTCTTTTAGTAAAGGTTAAACCGTTTTTATCTTTTAACCTTTTTGAACAAGTCGTGCATGCTTTTATTTCAAGTGGCCTGGACTACTGCAATGCACTTTATGCTGACATTAGCCAAAAAGCTCTCTCCCGGTTGCAGTTAGTCCAGAAGGCGGCATCACGACTTTTAACAGGGGCCAGGAAACGCCAGCATATAACCCCAATTCTTCAGAGTTTGCACTGGCTCCCTGTTCATTTTAGAATTGATTTTAAAACATTGCTGTTTGTTTTTAAATCTTTACATGGACTGGCACCTCAATATATCTCGGACCTTATCCAAATTTACATCCCTGCGCCCGCTCTGAGGTCCGAGAGCCAGTTCCAGCTCGTGGTGCCCAAGACCAGACTTAAGACCAGGGGAGACAGGGCCTTCTCTGTGGTCGGCCCTAAGCTCTGGAACACTCTGCCCCTCCATGTTCAAACTGCTTCCACAGTGGAGTGTTTTAAGTCTCGTCTTAAGACCCACTTTTATTCTTTGGCTTTTAACACTACGTGAGTTGTGTGGTCCTCTGTTGTCCTCTGTGTTTTTTATACACTTTGATTTCTATTTTACTGTTTTAATTGATTTTACCCTTTAAAATAGTTTTTAATCATATTTGTTTTTATATTGTTTTTATTGGTTTTATTTTTATTAATTTTTTGTTTTATTCAGTCATTGGTGGAGCATAATATTGTTTTTAACATGGCTGTGCAGCACTTTGGAAACGTTATTGTTGTTTAAATGTGCTATATAAATAAAGTGGATTGGATTGGATTGAGAACCCGCATGGCTGCGGTAGTTGTGACCCCAAGATGCAGGAAATAGGAGAGCGATGTGCAGGTAAGAGTTTTTTAATACGGTGGTTCTCAACCTTTTTTCAGTGATGTACCCCCTGTGAAAATGTTTTTAATTCAAGTACCCCCTAATGAGAGTAAAGCATTTTTGGTTGAAAAAAAAGATAAAGAAGTAAAATACAGCACTATGTCATCAGTTTCTGATGTATTAAATTGTATAACAGTGCAAAATATTGTTAATTTGTAGTGGTCTTTCTTGAACTATTTGGAAAAATAGATATAAAAATAACTAAATCTTCCATCCATCCATCCATCTTCTTCCGCTTATCCGAGTTCGGGTCGCGGGGGCAACAGCCTAAGCAGGGAAGCCCAGACTTCCCTCTCCCCAGCCACTTCGTCTAGCTCTTCCCGGGGGATCCCGAGGCGTTCCCAGGCCAGCCGGGAGACATAGTCTTCCCAACGTGTCCTGGGTCTTCCCCGTGGCCTCCTACCGGTTGGACGTGCCCTAAACACCTCCCTAGGGAGGCGTTCGGGTGGCATCCTGACCAGATGCCCGAACCACCTCATCTGGCTCCTCTCGATGTGAAGGAGCAGCGGCTTTACTTTGAGTTCCTCCCAGATGACAGAGCTTCTCACCCTATCTCTAAGGGAGAGACCCAAACTCATTTCGGCCGCTTGTACCCGTGATCTTATCCTTTCGGTCATGACCCAAAGCTCATGACCATAGGTGAGGATGGGAACGTAGATCGACCGGTAAATTGAGAGCTTTGCCTTCCGGCTCAGCTCCTTCTTCACCACAACGGATCGGTACAACGTCCGCATTACTGAAGACGCCGCACCGATCCGCCTGTCGATCTCACGATCCACTCTTCCCTCACTCGTGAACAAGACTCCTAGGTACTTGAACTCCTCCACTTGGGGCAGGGTCTCTTCCCCAACCCGGAGATGGCACGCCACCCTTTTCCGGTTCGAATCATGGACTCGGACTTGGAGGTGCTGATTCTCATTCCGGTCGCTTCACACTCGGCTGCAAACCGATCCAGCTAAAAAACTAAATCTTGTGAAAAATAAACAAGTGATTCAATTATAAATAAAGATTTCTACACATAGAAGTAATCATCAACTTAAAGTGCCCTCTTTGGGGATTTTAATGGAGATCCATCTGGATTCATGAACTTAATTCTAAACATTTCTTCACAAAAAAAAAAAAAATCTTTAACAACAATATATATGGAACATGTCCACAAAAAAATCTAGCTGTCAACACTGAATATTGCATTGTTGTATTTTTTTTTCACAGTTTATGAACTTACATTCATATTTTATTGAAGTATTATTCAATAAATATATTCATAAATGATTATTGAATTGCTGCTATTTTTAGAATATTTAAAAAAAATCTCACGTACCCCTTGGCATACCTTCAAGTACCCCCATTTGAGAACCACTGTTTTATTAACTCAAAATAGGGAGATGCAGTCATGCATCCAGAGCTCCTAAACATAATCAATCCTCGAGCACTGAGGAACAAACCAGGCAGGCATAAATAGCCGCCTGATTGGCAACTGCAACCAGGTGTGCCAGGCTGCCAATCAGGGACAGGTGAGGGAAACAAGCGCTCACGGAGACATGCAGGAAGGGGAACAAAAATAAGAGCGCCGACAGGAAGCAAACACCAAACAAGGAAGGACGGATGGTCACATTCATAATTGTTCTTGTAAACATTCCATAGAGGGATTCCTTATCTAATATTAGCATTGACAATGAAAGTTCTCACCTAAAAAGGACAGGTAACAATATACGAACAAAAACAATAGTATGTCTTCAATCGTACACAAAACATATACATAAAACTTCAATAAAATCTCGGATAAGATGAGTGTGAATCCAAAATTGTATTACCCTACCTCAGAGGTCGGCAACCGCAGCTCTTTAGCGCCGCCCTAGTGGCTCTCTGGAGCTTTTTCAAAAATATATGAAAAATGGAAATGATGAGGGGGGGAAAAAATATATATTTTTTCTTGTCCGCCTCCGCTTGGGATGGTTTCCTGCTGGCTCCGCTGTGAACGGGACTCTCGCTGCTGTGTTGGATCCGCTTTGGACCGGACTCTCGCGACTGTGTTGGATCCATTATGGATTGAACTTTCACAGTATCATGTTAAACCCGCTCGACATCCATTGCTTTCCTCCTCTCCAAGGTTCTCATAGTCATTATTGTCACCAATGTCCCACTGGGTGTGAGTTTCCCTTGCCCTTATGTGGGCCTACCGAGGATGTCGTAGTGGTTTGTGCAGCCCTTTGAGACACTAGTGATTTAGGGCTGTATAAGTAAACATTGATTGATTGATTGATTTTAATTTGGTTTCTGTAGGAGGACAAACATGATACAAACCTCCCTAATTGCTATTAAGCACACTGTTTATATTAAACATGCTTCACTGATTAGAGTATTTGGCGAGCGCGGTTCTGTCCTACTAATTTTGGCGGTCCCTGAACTCACCCTAGTTTGTTTACATCAGGGGTGCCCATTACGTCGATCGCGAGCTACCAGTCGACCGCGGGGGGTGTGTCAGTCGATCTCCAGCCAGGCTTTTAAAAAAAATAAACCTAAAAATTAGTGATCATCAATCTTCACCAAGACGTCACTTAAATGACATTCACGGTACCGGAGGGTCTTGTGAGATGACGCTGGCTGCTGCAAGATCATTATTAGGAAAATATGACCGAGAGGAAGGCGAGAAACACTTTTTATTTCAACAGACTCTCGCGCCGTACCTTCCGTCAAAACTCTAAAGGCCGACTGCACATTTCCTATCTTCACAATAAAAGCCCTGCTTCATGCTGCCTGCGCTAACTAAATACAGAGTCTCGGAAAGCTGGCGTGCACAAGCGATCCCTCAGAAAGCTGGCGTGCACATCACTTGTGCGCGCCAGCTTTCCGAGACTCTTATTTTGTTAGCGCAGGCAGCATGAAGCAGGGCTTTTATTGTGAAGATAGGAAATGTGCAGTCGGCCTTTAGAGTTTTGACGGAAGGGACGGCGCGAAAGTCTGTTGAAATAAAAAGTGTTTCTCGCCTTCCTCTCTGTCATTTTTTCATAATAATGAACTGGCAGCAGCCAGCGTCATCTCACAAGACCTTCGGGTGCCGTGAATGTCAATCAAGCAAGCTACGGAATTTGCCGCCAATGTTTTTCTTGTAAAGTGTATGGAAGCTGGATGAATTAGATGCCAAAAACCAACCACTTTCATGTGGTATTGTACAGAAAGGACAACTTTTTTTCTCCTCCATTTGAAAATGTGGGCGTTATCATCATTACTGTCTGATTCCAATCAATGCAAGTCATCAGAATCAGGTAATACACCAACTTATATTCTTGTCTTTGTGAAAGAAAGACATCTATATGTGTTACACATGCTTGTATTATCATTAAACACATTTAACTTGTTTACAAAAATGTCTCTTTCATAAATAAATAAATATAAATGATATATATAAATGAGGTAGATCCCCTCGAGTTGGTCAATTGAAAAGTAGCTCGCCCGCAGAAAAAGTGTGGGCACCCCTGTTTTACATGCATAACTTTCTCCGACTTTCTCAGACGTGATTTATTCCACATCTTTTTCTGTCTGATTTTGTCCACCAAACTTATAACGTTGTGCATAAATGCACAAAAGGTGAGTTTTGTTGATGTTATTGACTTACAGTGGGGCAAAAAAGTATTTAGTCAGCCACCGATTGTGCAAGTTCTCCCACTTAAAATGATGACAGAGGTCTGTAATTTTCATCATAGGTACACTTCAACTGTGAGAGACAGAATGTGGAAAAAAAAAATCCAGGAATTCACATTGTAGGAATTTTAAAGAATTTATTTGTAAATGATGGTGGAAAATAAGTATTTGGTCAACCATTCAAAGCTCTCACTGATGGAAGGAGGTTTTGGCTAAAAATCTCACGATACATGGCCTCTTAATTCTTTCCTTAACATGGATCAATTGTCCTTAGCAGAAAAACAGCCCCAATGCATGATGTTTCCACCCCCATGCTTCCCAGTAGGTGTGGTGTTCTTGGGATGCAACTCAGTATTCTTCTTCCTCCAAACACGACGAGTTGAGTATATACCAAAAAGTTCTATTTTGGTTTCATCTGACCACATGACATTCTCTGCTGTATCATCCATGTATCCATTTTGGTATAAACTCAACTCGTCGTGTTTGGAGGAAGAAGAATACTGAGTTGTGTCCCGAGAACACCATACCTACTGTGAAGCATGGGGGTGGAAACATCATGCTTTGGGGCTATATGTACATATTGCATCATTATACCTCACTTGTAGCTATATTTTAGCTCATTTAGTTTCCTTTAAGTCCTCATAATTCAATGTATATCTCATGACACACTATCTGTATGTACTGTAATATGGCTTTTAATTTTTTATTTTGCTTGGGCAATTTGCATGCAAAAAAGGCTCGCAGACGAAGGGATCGAAACTGCAAAATAGTTCTCTTAATGTTCTTAAAAGAGCCCTTCCAAAGTTTCAATTCGTTTGCAAATTTTGCATCCTTAAACGGAACTGAAGGAAATAAAAAGGAAATGACTGGTTGAATGACACAAATATCCATCTATTCATCCATTTTCTACCGCTTGTCCCTTTCGGGGTCACGGGGGGCGCTGGAGCCTATCCCAGCATGATGATGCAATCTATATCACTGTAGCCATGTACTATTTAGCAGCCAGGCAAGACACTTGTCGAATGTTTTCTAACGTTGTTAGTCCCCTTTTTGTATCCTATTTGTTTCTCTCCAACCGTGGTGCAAAATAAAAGCCTCCATACCTTCAAAATATATATATATTTTTTTTACATGAAAACCAATATATGTAATATATTGTATGAATGTATATAGTTTATTATCTACATACCATTAAGCATAACACATTTTAAAAACATATTGAATATCAAATGAATATTCCTCAGTGCTTTAATTTGAAAACATTTGTAAATAAACACATATAAATGCAACTTCAATAAAATCCTGGATAAGATAAATATGAATCCCAAACTGTACTACCCTACCTGGTGTGCGCACACCTGAACTACTGAAATCCACATGTGGAAGGTGCCCTCCAGGGCGTTCTTCGGACCACCAGTCAACGCCATGAGTGCCCGGATCAGGTTCACAAAACAGTTTTTATTTCTCAATAAAGTGCCTCTTTTATATAATATTTTTTGTATAATAGCTTTTTATATATTTCTATATATATTTTTATTTATATTTATTTATATTTTTTTATATATTTTTATATATTTTATATATTTTTATATAATAGCTCGGTTGGTAGAGTGGCCGTGCCAGCAACTCGAGGGTTGCAGGTTCGATTCCCGCTTCCGCCATCCTAGTCACTGCTGTTGTGTCCTTGGGCAAGACACTTTACCCATCTGCTCCCAGTGCCACCCACACTGGTTTAAATGTAACTTAGATATTGGATTTTACTATGTAAAGCGCTTTGAGTCACTCGAGAAAAGCGCTATATAAATATAATTCACTTCACTTCACTCTTTTGTGCTTTTCAGCAATTTTCTGTTGTGGTTGTCTCTCTCTCGCTCTCGCTCTCGCTCCAGCTCCACCACCTCTCTCCTCCCCGGCTACTGCCTTTTAAAAGAGCGACAGGTGATTAGATATATCCAGGCCCGGGTGGGCCTTCTACGCACCTGTCACTGATCTCAAAGCCGGTCCTGGCACACCCCGCTTCGCTGCAGGTCCGCAGGCCACGCCTCCCTCCAAACCACACTAGAAAAATTAGGAGTTAAAAGGAGTTAATCCAAATGCTGTTATGTTTCCTTTAAATTCGACTAATTTTTCAGTCCAGTCGAGTGCACACGCTTGGGCAATTTGCATGCAAAAAGGCTCGCAACTGCAAATTAGTTCTTAAAAGAGCCGTTGGTTCCAAAGCAAATTTCGCATCCCTAAACAGGAAAGAAAGAAGTAAAAAGGAACTTACTGGTAGAATGACTGAAATATCACAATGATGCAATCTAATGTCTAGTTTTTGTGATGTTCTTAGGGAGTGTTCTTGCATGCAGAATTATAGAGTGCGCCAAAGCTGTTTGTATGCTGAATAACATTCTTAAAGTGTACACTATTATCTTGTAATCACATGCAATGTAACCCTCATTTAATATTTCGCATTGCATCACGTTTGTGATGCAAAAAAGGGCAAAGGTGTTTTGAGAGGGACGTAAAAAGTAAGACAAAGACGAGCCTCAAGACGAGATGTGAATGAATAAATGGAGAGATTTACTCATTTCCCTTTGTGTGGTCATGCATTTGCCGTTGTGCATAAGGCCCTGGCAATAATGCGTGTGTTGTGTCTGCGGAAAGGATGCATCGTGTATTCAAAATGAAAATAAAGCACCCATCCTGCCAGGCACCAAGAGAAAGAGAGCCGTCATGTTCGATACTGTAAACAATACGGCTCCAGTACTTGAGCAGTGAGGTCACCTCAAACAACAAAAAGTTGATTAATTCCAATAATCGTTTTTTTAATCAGATTACTCACACTTTAATTAATCACTGTAAACTAATTGCTGGTATAACTTTAAACTTAAAAAAAAAGACCCCTGTCAGGCTTGCCACTGACTGTTTGTTTGTGTTTTAGTTTCTCCTTTGTGTGTTTAGTATTTCCTGTTTTTAGTTCCTGTCAGTGCTCTTATTTTGTCTGTTTCCTGTTTTTTTCCCTGTGCGCTGTTTTCCCCTAAGCCACCGGAGAAGATGGTGAAATAAACAGAGCTTAGCATGGAAGCTAGCAAAAACAAAAGGCTTAGCATGGAGGCTAGCATAAACAGAACAGGGAATAGAAGTCGTTACGTGTTGTACAAAGACAAAATAGGAAGCAGGGAACCAAAAAACAATAAGCTACGAACATCTCAAGAAAAATAGCTTACCGCTACGCTGCAACAACACGACAGGAGCGACGATACCATACAGAAGCGACATGCAATACGTGACACGAGAACGACAATAATCCAGCACTGACGGAAGGAACAAAGCAGGTAAAATAGGAGCGGGCTCATTGACACCAGGTGTGGCCAGGTGCCAATCACAATACCCAGCAATATGTGTGGAGGATAAAAGGTGAGGGAGGCCTTTGATCCCAGCAACACCATCCCTATTGTTAAGCATGGTGGTGGTAGTATTATGCTCTGGGCCTGTTTTGCTGCCAAAGGAACTGGTGCATTACAGAGAGTAAATGGGACAATGCAAAAGGAGGATTACTTCCAAATAATTCAGGACAACCTAAAATCATCAGCCTGTAGCGGTTGGGTCTTGGGGGAAGTCGGGCGTTCCAACAGGACAATAACCTCAAAACACATGTCAACTTAAACTTTTGACCACGACTGCATGTAAAGCAATCTGTGTCTACGAGTAGTGTGTGCGTAATCACAGTGGATTTGCAAATAATTTTGCAAATAGTTTTTTTCACTGTGTGCTGTTTTCCCCTAAGCTGCTGGCCCACCGGAGAAGATGGTGAAATAAACAGAGCTTAGCATGGAAGCTAGCAAAAACAAAAGGCATAGCATGGAGGGTAGCATAAACAGAACAGGGAACAGAAGTTGTTACGTGTTGTACAAAGACAAAATAGCAAACAGGGAACCAAAAAACAGTAAGCTACGAACATCTAACGAATTATAGCTTACGGCTACGCTGCAACAACACGACAGGAGCGACGATACCATACAGAAGCGACATGAAATACGTGACACGAGAACGACAATAATCCAGCACTGACTGGAGGAACAAGGCAGGTAAAATAGGAGCGGGCTGATTGACACCAGGTGTGGCCAGGTGCCAATCAGCCTCAGCTGAGGGGAAAACAGCGCACATGGAAAAGAACAGGAAACACACAAAATAAGAGCGCTGACCGGAACTAAAAACAGGAAATACTAAACACACAGAGGTAAAACTAAAACACAAACAAACCGTCAGTGGCAAGCCTGACAACCCTGATATTTTGACACAAATGCAATGTTGTTAAAATATCATACACAAACCCTGATGTGGGATCTGATGTCGTTGTGGCTTGTGCAGCCCTTTGAGACAATCGTGATTTAGGCCTATATAAGTAAACTTTGATTGATTGATTGATTGAAACAGTTTTTATATGTTTATGGAAGTAATTTAATTGCTCAAAACTTGGTAACAATTTTATCAAAAGTGTTTTTTGGAGTCAGATTTGTCAGCAAGCACACTTTGCATTGACATGATCAATGACCGTGCGGTCAAAATAAATTGCATGATAGATCTGCATTTCTACATAATTAGTCACACATTAACTGTGACAAATTTGAATTAATTAAAAAAATAGGTTCTGACTGTCGCTATGGGCAGAAATGTATGATTGAAAACAGTACTCTGTGTTTGTGTGAAATATATATTTATACGTGTTGGAAGTTTGCTTTGTGTAGTTGAGATGATCGAACAACAACTTGTCATATTTTGAATTGAGCTCATTGACACCAGGTGTGTCAAAGTGTTATTGCAGCGAAATTATTTGCAAACCTGTATTTCAATATGTGCATCGTATTAAAATACCCGTGTACTAATTTGTGTGTCTGTAACTCAATGTGTGTGTGTTTACTTAGAGATGTGTGTGTGTGTTTTGAGTTGTCTGTCCGTATGATTTGTGTGTGGGTATAAAAAAATATGTCGGTAATTCCTCGATTGGCTGTCTTTTTACACGTAACTTTTTCCTACTTTTCTGGTGTGAAAGAGTTGTGTGTGTTGAATCTTAGTTGTGTGAGTGTATTCAGATGTGTGTATTCAGTCATGGTCAAAAGTGTACATACACTTGTGAAGGACATAATGTCATGACTGTCTTGAGTTTTCAATAATTTCTACAACTCTTATTTTTTGTGACAGAGTGATTGGAGCACATACCGTATTTTTCGGAGTATAAGTCGCTCCGGAGTATAAGCCGCACCTGCCGAAAATGCATAATAAAGAAGAAAAAAACATATATGAGTCGCTCTGGAGTATAAGTCGCATTTTTGGGATAAATTTATTTGATAAAACCCAACACCGAAAATAGACATTTGAAAGGCAATTTAAAATAAATAAAGAATAGTGAACAACAGGCTGAATAAGTGTACTTTATATGAGGCATAAATAACCAACTGAGAAGGTGCCTAATATGTTAACATAACATATTATGGTAAGAGTCATTCAAATAACTATAACATATAGAACATGCTATACGTTTACCAAAAAAATTGTCCCTCCTAATTGCTAAATCCCATGAAATCTTATACATCTAGTCTCTTACGTGGATGAGCTACATAATATTATTTGATATTTTACGGTAATGTGTTAATAATTTCACACATAAGTCGCTTCTGAGTATACGTCGCACTCTCGGCCAAACTATGAAAAAAAACTGCGACTTATAGTTCGAAAAATATGGTACTTGTTTGTTACAAAAAACATTCATGAAGTTTGGTTCTCTTATGAATTCATTATGGGTCCATAAAATCTGTGATCTGAAAACAACGAATCGTTAACTTGAATAGGTCAGGAAAGTCACTTGGAGCAATTTCAAAGCAGCTTAAAGTCCTAAGAGCAACTCTGCAGACAATTGTTTTTAAGTATTTAGTGCATGGCACAGTTTTGTCAGTGCCAGAAAACGCAAGCTATCACTTGCTGCTGAGAGAAAGTTGTTCAGGATGAGTCAACCGAGAACAACCCAAAAAGCAGGTCTGCAATGAAATAGAAGCTGCTGGAACACAGGTGTCAGTGTCCACAGTCAAGAGTGTGTTTTGCATCGCCATGGAATGAGAGGCTACCATGCAAGAAAGAAGCCCTTGCTCCAGAAGCGACACTTGAAGTAAAAAGTTTGCTGTTGATCACATTGACAACGATTAGACCTTTTGGAGAAAAGTTCTGTGGTCAGATGAAACAAAAATTGAGCTGTTTGCCACAATACCTAACAATATGTGTGGAGGATAAAAGGAACACCAGGAACACCATCCCTATCGCTAAGCATGGTGGTGGTAGAATTATGCTCCGGGCCTGTTTTGCTGCCAATGGAACTGGTGCATTACAGAGAGTAAATAGGACAGTGAAAAAGAAGGATTACTTCCAAAATTATTCATGACAACCTAAAATCATCAGGCTGTAGAGGTTGGGTCTTGGGGGCAGCAACAGGACAATAACCCCAAAACTCACGTCAACTTAAACTTTTGACCACGACTGCATGTAAAGCAATCTGTGTCTACGAGTAGTGTGTGCGTAATCATAGTGCATTTGCAAATAATTTTGCCGCAATAATACTTGCACAGCTTTGTAGAACCCATTTGAATAAAGCCGTGGCTCTACAGTAGCTCACAAAAAAATAGTACACCAAGCACATTTCAGCAACCATTTTTCATGACTGGCTCACCTGCACTGGCTTCCTGTGCACTTAAGATGTGACTTTAAGGTTTTACTACTTACGTATAAAATACTACACGATCTAGCTCCATCCTATCTTGCCGATTGTATTGTACCATATGTCCCTGCAAGAAATCTGCGTTCAAAGGACTCCGGCTTATTAGTGATTCCCAAAGCCCAAAAAAAGTCTGCGGGCTATAGAGCGTTTTCCGTTCGGGCTCCAGTACTCTGGAATGCCCTCCCGGTAACAGTTCGAGATGCTACCTCAGTAGAAGCATTTAAGTCTCACCTTAAAACTCATTTGTATACTCTAGCCTTTAAATAGACTCCCTTTTTAGACCAGTTGATCTGCCGCTTCTTTTCTTTTTCTTCTATGTCCCACTCTCCCTTGTGGAGGGGGTCCGGTCCGATCCGGTGGCCATGTACTGCTTGCCTGTGTATCGGCTGGGGACATCTCTGCGCTGCTGATCCGCCTCCGCTTGTGATGGTTTCCTGCTGGCTCCGCTGTGAACGGGACTCTCGCTGCTGTCTTGGATCCGCTTTGGACTGGACTCTCGCGACTGTGCTGGATCCATTATGGATTGAACTCTCACAGTATCATGTTAGACCCGCTCGACATCCATTGCTTTCCTCCTCTCCAAGGTTCTCATAGTCATCATTGTCACCGACGTCCCACTGGGTGTGAGTTTTCCTTGCCCTTATGTGGGCCTACCGAGGATGTCGTGGTGGTTTGTGCAGCCCTTTGAGACACTAGTGATTTAGGGCTATATAAGTAAACATTGATTGATTGATTGATTGACCTATAACCTTATGAGGGAGGATACTATAGACATGAAACATGGATATATTTTAAGGTATTCAGTGTACAATTTTTTATAGCAGTATTGATTTACTATGCGCTGGAAATGACCCAACTCACAGCCATTAATGTCTAAATAGCTGGCAACGCAAGTGAATACCAAGCGGCCTACAGTCAAGCGTAGCGTCATGGTCCGGGGGTGCAAGAGTGCTGCCGGCACTAAAGAACTTGCGGTTTATCGGGCGAAACATGTACGGCGACATTCTGAAGCAGAGCGTGATCCTCTACCTCAGGGGTGTCAAATTTACGGCCCGTGGGCAGATTTAATCCGGCCCGCAAGTATAAAAAATAAGTACAAAAATGAGCTGCATTTTTTTTCTTTTTTAAATGAAAGAAACTGCTGTTTTAAATGTGTCCACTGGGTGTCGCAGTAGCAATTCAAGTGTAGTCCACGTCACACATGACAGTGTTTAAAGATGATGTGTCAGCTGAATTCAAGCGCCCTCTGAATTGGCTGCCGTAACTCCAGTCAGCGCAGGTGCAAGGGGTCAGCTGCTCCTGTTGTGTCTAGCAGCAGATGGCGACGGACTAAAACTGTGGCGATGCACAATACCTTCTTTAATTGTAGATTCAACACTCAAAGGATAAAAATAACGAAACGATAAGAAGCAATGACATAAGTGAAATTGACCCTCATCTTTGTGGTTAAGAGTTCTGTGCAACATTCTTATTTGGTTGACGGCTCCATGCACACCCTGAACTCCATTGTAAAAATTTGTGTTTCTAATTTTGTTTTTTCTTCTATTTTATTTTATGCATACATCGAGCATTATCTTATTGGTTATGTTTGTAATTATGTTACCTTGATTTTGGCTAAGGTGCCATTTTGATCATTGTATTGCTAATATCATGATCAGAACACTGCGATGTGGTGGCGACTTGTCCAGGGTGTACACCGCCTTTTGCCCGATTGTAGCTGAGATAGGCACCAGCGTACCCCGCGACCCCAAAGGGAATAAGCGGTAGAAAATGGATGGATGGATAATCGTAACATTTGATGTATTAATGAAGATAAATTAATGTGTTGTGGCAGTTGCGGATGTCACCGATTTGACCAGTTTGACAAAACATTCGATTGCTTTTCCAAACACTTCTTTAATGGTGAACTGCAATATATCAATCCATCAATCAGTCAATCAATCAATCCATGTTTATTTATATAGCCCTGAATCACAAGTGACTCAAAGGGCTCTACAAGCCACAACGACATCCTCGGTTCAGAGCCCACAGAAGGGCAAGGAAAAACTCACAACCCAGTGGGATATTAAATGACTATGAGAAACCTTGGAGAGGAGCGCAGATGTGGGTGACTCCACCCTCTAGGGGAGACCGGATGCAATGGACGTCCAGTGTGTCTAGCATAATATTGTGAAAGTCCAGTCCATAGTGGATCTAACATAATAGTGAGGGTCCAGTCCATAGTGGGGCCAGCAGGAGACCATCCCGAGCGGAGACAGGTCTGCAGCTTAGAGATGTCCCCAACCGATGCACAGGTGAGCGGTCCACCCCGGGTCCAGACTCTAAACAGCCAGCACTTCATCCATGGCCACAGGACCTGTGCCCCCCCACCACCTCCACAAAGGAGAGGGGGGCAGAGGAGAAAATAAAAGAAACGGCAGATCAACTGGTCTAAAAAGGGGGTCTATCTTAAAGGCTAGAGTATACAAATGAGTTTTAAGATGGGACTTAAATGCTTCTACTGAGGTAGCATCTCTAACTGCTACCATTCCAGAGTACTGGAACCCGAATAGAAAACACTTTATAGCCGGCAGACTTTTTTTTGTGCACTAGGAATCACTAATAAGCCGGAGTTCTTTGAACGCAGATTTCTTGCCGGGACATATGGTACACAATACAATCATCAAGATAGACCGTGTAGTATTTTATACATAAGTAGTAAAACCTTAAAGTCACATTTTAAGTGCACAGGAAGCCAGTGCAGGCCTAATATGATCAAACTTTCTCATTCTTGTCAAAAGTCTCGCAGCCGCATTTTGTACCAACTGTAATCTTGTAATGCTAGACCTGAAAATAATATATGGAGGGGGGCGTGGAGCGGAGTGTGTAAGGACCGGCCTCGAAGCCAGCGGCAGGTGAGTGGATTGCCCAGCTGGGACAGGTTATCTAATCGCCTGTCGCCCTTATTAGCAGCAGCCAAACCGAGACACGTGGTTGGAGCTGGAGCTAGAGCGAGACACATGTATGTATATATATATATATATATATATATATATATATATATATATATATATATATATATATATATATATATATATATATATATATATATATATATATATATATATATATATATATATATATGTATGTATGTATGTATGTATGTATGTATGTATGTATGTATGTATGTATGTATGTATATATATATATATATATGTATGTATATATATATATATATATATATATATATATATATATATATATATATATATATATATATATATATATATATATATATATATATATATATATATATATATGTATGTATGTATGTATGGATGTATATATATATATATATATATATATATATATATATATATATATGTATGTATATATATATATGTGTTGTGTATATGTGTGTGTACATATGTATATATGTAAGTGTGTGTGAATTTAAATGTATTATATATAGATAATATATAGCATCTACGCAGCAACCACTGAATTGAATTATATTATATATATTATTGTATTATATATTGTATATATATAGTATATGTATAGGGGTGGAACCTAATAAGTTTACTTCTTCCCACTCCCTTTTGACCCAATCTTGACATCTACAAAAGATTAGTCACATGTAATGTTTTCAATGTAGGTGTAAAAATAATGTATATATATATTTCTTTTGTATTTTATGTCATTCTCTTGTTTTGTTTGCATGGCTCAAAATAAACCATTCATTCATTCATTCATTCATTCATGGTAGAGAGCAGAGCGAGAAACACGCCGGACGGCATTTTAAAAGATCTTATAGTTGAATTGCTTTAAGTGACAACATCTTAATTCATTGTGTTCCTCAAGATGTTTTTGGAACTGAACCATGTTTTCCTCCGAAGTGTTTTGCCATGAGGAACGTTTGTAATGTGCTTGTTGGATGTTTGGCCTAATAAGAACCAAGTTAACTATCTGAAGGTGTCTTTATTTTTAAGTTATCATGCCATGATTTCACCATTCCGACCCACGTGGAAATAGATTCTCCTCCACGTGGCCCCTGAGCTAAAATTAGTTTGACACCCCTGCTCTTCCTACAGAAACAAACGGCTACATGATATAAAAAAAAAAACATACCTCGAGGGTGAGGATGGTGAAGGTGAAGCCAATTGAGCAGCTGTGGGGTATAGTCAAGCAGAAGGTGGAGGTGTGTGAGGTGTCTAACATCCACCGGCTCTGGGATGTCATCAAGAGGGATTCCAGTAACACTGCTCATACACAATATTGATACTTGAGACACAATTTGGATACTCGTATTGCCAGCTAATTTAGACTAATAATGGCTGTGTGGCGAGTCATTTTTAGCACATAGTAAATCTATACTACAATTCCCCTTTTTGTCAGTCGATATTAATGTGCTGACTGGAAACTACTTTCTTAAGGTTACTAAACAGCCTTGCAAAGAATTATGGTATATCCCTTATTTGTTTCAGATTCGATTAACAAATCACATTATGCATGATTGTGGTTACTTTTCGGTGTGGATGTCGTTGGCTTGGAGCCCGGGAAGCAAAGATGGCAGGCAAAGTGCAGGTAAAAAAAATAAATAAATAAAGAGTAGCAGCAGGGAAGTTGACAGGATGCCTATGTAAGCCATGCATGTTTTAGTTATAGTCATGCATTTGTGATCATGCTTTGTTTAGTTTAGACTTTTGACAAGAACAAGAAAGTTTGATCACATTACGCCTGTACTGACTGGCTCACCTGCACTGGCTTCCTGTGCACTTAAGATGTGACTTTATGGTTTTACTACTTACGTATAAAATACTACATCTACTAACTCCATCCTATCTTGCCGATTGTATTGTACCATATGTCCCGGCAAGAAATCTGTGTTCAAAGGACTCCGGCTTATTAGTGATTCCCAAAGCCCAAAAAAAGTCTGCGGGCTATAGAGCGTTTTCATTTCGGGCTCCAGTACTCTGGAATGCCCTCCCGGTAACAGTTCGAGATGCCACCTCAGTAGAAGCATTTAAGTCTCACCTTAAAACTCATTTGTATACTCTAGCCTTTAAATAGACCTCCTTTTTAGACCAGTTGATCTGCCGTTTGTTTTCTTTTTCTCCTATGTCCCACTCTCCCTTGTGGAGGGGGTCCGGTCCGATCCGGTGGCCATGTACTGCTCGCCTGTGTATCGGCTGGGGATATCTCTGCACTGCTGATCCGCCTCCGCTTGGGATGGTTTCCTGCTGGCTCCGCTGTGAACGGGACTCTCGCTGCTGTGTTGGATCCGCTTTGGACTGGACTCTCGCGACTGTGTTGGATCCATTATGCATTGAACTTTCACAGTATCATGTTGGACCCGCTCGACATCCATTGCTTTCCTCCTCTCCAAGGTTCTCATAGTCATCATTGTCACCGACGTCCCACTGGGTGTGAGTTTTCCTTGCCCTTATGTGGGCCTACCGAGGATGTGGTAGTGGTTTGTGCAGCCCTTTGAGACACTAGTGATTTAGGGCTATATAAGTAAACATTGATTGGGTAGTGAGTTGTGTTAGATTACTTCAAGACTCCATTAGTTCTTGTTTTTTCACTCCATTTTTTTGGTTTCCATGCCTACCAATCAGTTCACCTGCCCTCACGACCCACTTACCTGATTCATTTGGGGCGGCATGGCGTTGTGGGTAGAGCTGCCGTGCCAGAAACCTGAGGGTTGCAGGTTCGCTTCCCACCTATTGACATCCAAATCGCTGCCGTTGTGTCCTTGGGCAGGACACCTCACCCTTGACCCCGGTATAGCTCGGTTGGTAGAGCGGCCGTGCCAGCAACTTGAGGGTTGCAGGTTTGATCCCCGCTTCTGGCATCCTAGTCACTGCCGTTGTGTCCTTGGGCAAGACACTTTACCCACCTGCTGCCAGTGCCACCCACACTGGTTTAAAAAATGTAACTTAGATATTGGGTTTCACAATGTAAAGCGCTTTGAGTCACTTTTAGAAAAGCGCTATATAAATATAATTCACTTCAAATTCACTTCACTGGTGAATGAATGATGAATGACTGATAGGTGGTGGTCGGAGGGGCCGTAGGCGCAGACTGGCAGCCACGCTTCCGTCAGTCTACCCCAGGGCAGCTGTGGCTACAGATGTAGCTTACCACCACCAGGTGTGAATGAATGATGGGTTCCAACTTCTCTGTGAGCGCTTTGAGTATCTAACAATAGAAAAGCGCAATATAAATCTAATCCATTATTATTATTATTATCATTATTATCATTTGAACTCCCGCACTTGTTTTCAAGCACCACAGCTCCATTTAAGCCTGTAGTTGCCAGGCAGTCAGCCTGGCGACATCATCCTCTACACACCCTTGCTCCATGCTCTTTTCTCGTTCCCCGTAAATTTGGTTAATCATGCCATAGTTTATGTTGTAGTAATAGTTTTGTTACATAGCCAAGTTTTTCAACCTCCTCTGTGACCGGCTTTCGTTTGTTCCTTTTTTGAGTTAAGATTAAAATATGTCATTTCCTTCACTCCGTGTCCGATCCAGTCGCTTTGCACCTCGGGAAAACAAACCACACCATAGTCAAAGTCATGAGTTATGAAACTAAGCAATACGTTGAGAAACAAAAAAAGTCAAGTAGGGTTGCAAAACAAACATAAGGCTGAGCCAGAGGACAGGACTGGCATATAAAGCATCCTGATTAGCAACCAGTAACAGGTGTGTCCTGTTTGCTAATCAGACAGGTGAGTAAGTGGCAAAAGGAAGCAACCAGGAAAACGGAAACCAAAATAAAAGCACTGGACGGAATCTAAAACTAAATACAGGAACCCGTCATGACAGATTACAGGATTACATTGACCCAACCTCTTGTTCCACCCCCTGGGAGGTGAGGGGAGCAGTGAGCAGCAGCGGTGGCCGCGCTCGGGAATCATTTTGGTGATTGAACCCCCAATTCCAACCCTTGATGCTGAGTGCCAAGCAGGGAGGTGATGGGTCCCATTTTTATAGTCTTTGGTATGACTCGGCCGGGGTTTGAACTTTTTTTATTAGTAGAGTGCACAGTACAGTACATATTCCGTACTATTGACCACTATATGGTAACACCCGAATAAGTTTAAGTCAACTCACGACCTACCAATCTCAGGGCGGATACTTTAACCACAGAAGTACTTTAACTTTACACCATTCATCGTGCTTGAAAAACAATATAGAAAAGTGGAGTTCGTCGCAAAAAATACAGAGCCACCTGTTGTTCTGACATAGGCACTGTACCACCGTTAGGTAGTTATTTTTTCACCCCATTAATGTGTGTATTGTACAAACCCTGTTTCCATATAAAATGGGTAATTTTGTTAGATGTAAATATAAACGGAATACAATGATTTGCAAATCCTTTTCAACCCATATTCAGTTGAATGCACTACAAAGACAAGACATTTGATGTTCAAACTCATAAACTTTATTTTTTTTGCAAATAATAATTAACTTAGAATGTTATGGCTGCAACACGTGCCAAAGTAGTTGGGAAAGGGCATGTTCACCACTGGGTTACATCACCTTTTCTTTTAACAACACTCAATAAACGTTTGGGAACTGAGGAAACTTAATTGTTGAAGCTTTGAAAGTGGATTTCTTTCTCATTCTTGTTTTATGTAGAGCTTCAGTCGTTCAACAGTCCGGGGTCTCCGCTGTCGTATTTTAACGCTTCATAATGCGCCACACATTTTCGATGGGAGACAGGTCTGGACTGCAGGTGGGCCAGGAAAGTACCCGCACTCTTTTACTATGAAACCACACTATTGTAACACGTGGCTTGCCATTGTCTTGCTGAAATAAGCAGGGGCGTCCATGATAACGTTGCTTGGATGACAACATATGTTGCTCCAAAACCTGTATGGACCATTCAGCATTAATGGTGCCTTGACAGATGTGTAAATTACCCATGCCTTGGGCACTAATACACCCCCATACCATCACAGATGCTGGCTTTTGAAATTTGCGCCTATAACAATACGGATGGTTATTTTCCTCTTTGTTCCGGAGGACACCACGTCCACATTTTCCAAATATAATTTGAAATGTGGAGTCAACAGACCACAGAACACTTTTCCACTTTGCATCAGTCCATCTTAGATGAGCTCGGGCCCAGTAAGGCCAGCGGCGTTCGTTGGTGTTGTTGATAAATGAGTTTTGTTTTGCATAGTAGAGTTTTAACTTACACTTATAGATGTAGCAACCGACTGTAGTTACTGACAGTGTTTTAATGAAGTGTACCTGAGCCCATGTGGTGATATCCATTACACACTGATGTTGGTTATTGACGCAGTACCGCCTGAGGGCTCAAAGGTCTATAATATCATCACTTACGTGCAGTGATTTCTCCAGATTTTCTAAACCTTTTGATGATTTTACGGACCATAGATGGTAAAATCCCTAAAGTCCTTGCAATAGCTCGTTGAAAAATGTTGTTCTAAAACTGTTCGACAATTTGCTTACAAATTGGTGACCCTCGCCCCATCCTTTCTTGTGAATTACTTAGCATTTCATGGAAGCTGCTTTTATACCCAATCATGGCACCCACCTGTTCCCAATTAGCCTGCACACCTATGGGATGTTCCAAATAAGTGTTTGATGAGCATTTCTCAACTTTATTAGTATTCTATGCCACCTTTCTCAACTTCTTTGTCACGTGTTGCTGGCATCAAATTCTAAAGTTAATGACTATTTGCAAAAAAAAAAAAATGTTTGTCAGTTTGAACATCGAATATGTCGTCTTTGTAGCATATTCAACTGAATATGGGTTGAAAATTATTTGCAAATCTTATATTTACATCTAACACAATTTCCCAACTCATATGGAAACGGGGTTTGTAAATTCACGTGCGGTCCATGTCCACTGTGCGTTCCCATTGAAGCTGCCAGGATCCAGTTTGTGCTTATATAAAAACAACCTCAGCCCTGCTGTGTTATGTCGTATCGAATAAGCTCCATGCGTCACTGTTCATTCAATTTTATGGCTACAGATCACAGAAAACATCTGGTTGGTTTTCGGTATTGATTTTTTTAATCCTTATTGGCCCGTCAAGCCTGATATGCTGGGATCCGTTCGATATCTGGGTTTGCATTAAATTGCGCCAATGTAACTCATTTTCCAGCCTCGAGAGTAATGTTTTGTCTTCATTTTCTAATATGCAGTATTTTCTATACCTTGTATCTTAGATTTTCTTTGGTTTTGCATTTTTGTTTGTATTGATTTGTCCTTTTTCTCTTTATTTATTTATTTTTTTCCAGCTCTCTCCGTCGTCTCACCCTCACCCGTATTTCTTCAACTCAACCTTCTTTCATGCCTCAGGTTCATTGCCAATTTGAAAAGCTCTGTTGGTCTGTTGCATCAGCAATTAATGATAATTCACTGAGGCACTTTTCCATATGCGGAGTTCCTTTTTAATCATTGCTATCAATGCGTGAGAATACTGAGGAGAAAGCCTTGTCCAGGAAGTCAGGCTGATTCGTAGTCGATGAGTGACGCGTTGTTCAGTCGGACTGGAGCACGACACTTATTATCTTCTCATCTTGTTATTGAAATGAGGAGCTCAAACATGGGCTTTTATTCTGTGGCTCTGTCATTGTTGTGGAGAGTAACAACAATGCGAGAGATCTTTCAAAAGACTTCACAGAAAACAGGAAAGCTTTTGTACCGAGTGCGGAAAAATGAACTGGTTCCTTCGACCCAACATAAATTGATCTGTTGTTTCCATACACACAAATATATATATATATATATATATATATATATATACAGAGGTGGGTAGAGTAGCCAGAAATTGTACTCAAGTAAGAGTACTGTTACTTTAGAGATTTATTACTCAAGTAAAGGTAAGAAGTAGTCACCCAAATATTTACTTGAGTAAAAGTAAAAAGTATGTTGGGAAAAAAACTACTCAAGTACTGAGTAACTGATGAGTAACCTGTTTGTTTAATGATTACGGCAACAAATAATGCACAAAAACATAAAAAATAGCAATGAGCAAATTCACAGCCAGGAATATCTCTTAAGCAACTAAAACAATATTATATATTAAATAATAATACATTAAAATAAAATAAAAATTAAGGCAAATTGAGCCACAATAACTTAACAGCACCATAGGCTCAGTAGGCCTTGATTGATTGATTGATTGATTGAAACTTGTATTATTAGATTGCACAGTACAGTACATATTCCGTACAATTGACCACTAAATGGTAACACCACAATAAGATTTTCAACGTTTATCAATTACTTGATAAATGACCAAGTCGAGGTGATCTACATCATATATACATATATATACACACATATCATTTATATATATATATACATTTATATATACAGTATATACTTTATATTTATTTATTTTGCCGTTTTTGTTCACATGTTGAAGGTGTTTTAATGAATATAAATGCATGTTTAACATATAGATTCCTATCTTTCATGAAGACAAGAATATAAGTTGGTGTATTACCTGATTCTGATGACTTGCATTGATTGGAATCAGACAGTAGTGCTGATAACGTCCCGGTTTTCAAATGGAGGAGAAAAAAAGTTCCTCCTTCATGTCTAATACCACATGAAAGTCGTTGGTTTTTGGCATCTTATTTTTCCAGCTTCCATATTCGTTTTTATACACTTTACAAGAAATACATTGGCGGCAAACTCCCTAGCTTGTTAGCTTGTTTGCTTTGGCTTTCGGAGACTCTTATTTTGTTAGCGCAGGCGCGATGGAGCGGCACTTTTATTGTGAAGACAGGAACTGTGCGATCAGTTTTTGGCTTAGGGTTGGAAGTACGGTTGATATAAAAAGTGTCTTTTTTCGTTTACACTTTTGATTGATTCATTGATAGATTGAAACTTTTATTAGTAGATTGCACAGTACAGTACATATTCCGTACAGTTGACCACTAAATGGTAACACCCCAATAAGTTTTTCAACATGTCGGGTTCTACGTGTGACGGTCACGTGACCACCTCGCTCTGTTTGATTGGTCCAACGTCACCAGTGACTGCATGTGATTGGTGAAACGCAGGCACGCGTAGTTCCTACTTTGAATGCGTGTCTGACAAAAACAAAACAAACAGAGCGTGCATTAACAGATCGATAAAAAAAAAGTAGCGAGTAGCGAGCTGAATGTAGATAAATGGAGCGGAGTAAAAGTACCGTTTCTTCTCTATAAATATACTCAAGTAAAAGTTAAAGTATGTTGCATAAAAGCTACTCTTACAAGTACAATTTATCCCAAAAGTTACTCAAGTAGATGTAACGGAGTAAATGTAGCGCGTTACTACCCACCTCTGTGTGTATATATATATATATATATATATATATATATATATATATATATATATATATCTTGATTGGATTATCCAGAGAATAGTGCTCGATACCGTGGTAGAGCGCAATATGTAGGTGTGGGAAAAATCACAAGACTACTTCATCTCTACAGAACTGTTTCATGAGGGGTTCCCTCAATCATCAGGAGATTGAGGGAACCCCTCATGAAACAGTTCTGTAGAGATGAAGTAGACTTGTGATTTTTCCCACACGTATATATATATGAGAGGAATACAGTACAAACTATTGATCTACTAGTCACGAAGACAAGAATGACAAAGAACAAAAGTAAGACCATATATATACACGTGGAGTGTATATATATATATATATATATATACACTCCACGTGCTTCGCAACTTCATTAATGCACGCGGGTTTGAAGGCTCTTTCAAAGTAGCAAATGGTCTTACTTTTGTTCTTTGTCATTCTCGTCTTCGTGACTAGTACAAACTATTGATCTACTAGTCACGAAGACGAGAATGACAAAGAACAAAAAGCTTTTGTACCGAGTGCGGAAAACTGAATTGGTTCCTTCGACCCAACATAAATTGATCTGTTGTTTCCATACACACAAATATATATATATATATATATATATATATATATATCTTGATTGGATTATCCAGAGAATAGTGCTCGATACCGTGGTAGAGCACAATATGTAGGTGTGGGAAAAATCACAAGACTACTTCATCTCTACAGAACTGTTTCATGAGGGGTTCCCTCAATCATCAGGAGATTGAGGGAACCCCTCATGAAACAGTTCTGTAGAGATGAAGTAGACTTGTGATTTTTCCCACACACATACATATATATGAGAGGAATACAGTGCAAACTATTGATCTACTAGTCACGAAGACGAGAATGACAAAAAACAAAAGTAAGACCATATATATACACGTGGAGTGTATATATATATATATATATATATATATACACTCCACGTGCTTCGCAACTTCATTAATGCACGTGGGTTTGAAGGCTCTTTCAAAGTAGCAAATGGTCTTACTTTTGTTCTTTGTCATTCTCGTCTTCGTGACTAGTACAAACTATTGATCTACTAGTCACGAAGACGAGAATGACAAAGAACAAAAGTAAGACCTTTTGTTCTTTGTATTCCTCTCAGCCTGAAAATTTGTAGCATGGTAGAACAGCATGTGGGGTATAATACAACGCTTAAATTTTCGATTACTGTATTTTCCGGAAACATATGGCTATAAGGCGCACTGCCGATGAGCGTGTCTAATCAATAACGGGGCAGCATCTCCTCATCTGTAACTCGCAAGTGGAATAAAGAACGCCGGGAAGAAGTCCCGTGAAAAAATGTCCGACCGGAACTTTCTAATAACAAAAGTTCCTTGGGTGAATAATGTAAACTCACTACACCGGTATGTTTTAGCGATTTCATGGTGAGTTTACTGACGGATATAAGTAGGAACTTTACACTACTTTATATTAGAAATTGCAACAGCGGAGGATAAATGTCCCGTAACAAGAAGATAGAGAAAAAAAAGAGGTTTATTGACTATGGTTTCACCACGGACTGCAAAGGCGGACGCGTGCAAATTTTCAGGACTTACGCAAATCCCAAACACAGATCGGCAGAAGGTAAGAAAAGTTGCTTTTGCATAATATTGCGAAAGGAAACGCCAGATACACACATCATGATAATACTCGTATGTTGAAGCACAGTACAATCCATCAAGCGGTGTGGCTTCATAGCTTACCAAAGTCGTACTAAAATATTTGGATAGATTTTTGAGCGCCGTGTGTAATGTTCTATATTTTCAATGGAACATATAACATTTTTGGTGTTGTTTACTTGAGTCATATTGTAGTTTACACCTATCTCTCATGTGTGACTGCCATCTACTGGTCACACTAATCATTTCACCATTTACCAAATAAAATAGCTTCGAGTTCGGTAAGCTCAAGTAAAATTATTCCATACATTAAGCACACCGGCTTATAAGATGCACTGCCGAGTTTTAAGAAAATGAAAGGATCTTAAGTGCGCCTTATAGTCTGAAAAAGACGGTAATGCAACAATGTACATTTACTTTGGAAGATGGACTTCTAGGGCATCACCTTCTAGCTGTTTCCCTGTCAAACACACCATCAGCAGCTTTTCCATATTTTCATTGATAAATCCTCGCCATATAGATATAATTTCTTGGTTGGCGTTGTCAACTCATTTTACTTTAGTACGGTGCAGACTCCACAAAGTCACCAACATGCTCCGTTATGTTTTTGATGATCTATTTCTTTAATTCAATGAATATCAGCCACTTGTTTTTTTCCCCAGCACTCACGCTCACTTTCTTCCTTCCCATGATTGCAAACCAACGTAATGTTGATTTCTAGGTATATGCTGATGCTATTGAATAAGACCAGATGTTTTGTGCGGATGTTTGCTACACCAACTAATGGTGGAGATGCTTGTAACTCTGATTTTAACTTGTATGGATTAGCCAAAAGATACATCTTATTTCAAAAGACGCACTGTCGAGTTTTGAGAAAATGAAATGATTTTAAGTGCGCCTTACAGTCCGAAAATCTGGTAATCTATAGATATATTTATTTTTTGTATCTGATTTTTAGTGTGTTGTTACACCAACTTTTACAAATTAATTCCACCAAAGTAAACCAACAATGTTGTCGTATGTGGAACATTTAAATGCACGTTGTTTGGTCGAGGATATAAAAGCATATAACTTACAGTATGTATGTAACTTACATTCCCCGCCATCCTGGAGAGCTGCTGTGAAAAGTCATTTCTGATTTGCAGTTTAAAGTGCACCTCAACAGGCTCGCTTTCTATTGTGGCATAAATACCGATCATCCATAGGTGAGATCTGTCATGTTGGGTGATCATGTTTAGTTTGGTCACGTTCTGTTTGGTTTTGGACTCATTGTGCACTCTTGTTTGTTTTTGTCACCATGACAACTCATTAGTTTCACCTGTTATGTGTTCACGACTCACGCACCTCTCAATGACTGCACCACTATTTAAGCCTGTAGTTGCCAGGCAGTCAGCCTGGCGACATCAACCTCTACACACCCTTATTATCCATGCTGATGATCAATGCTCTTTTCAATCAATCGATCAATCAATCAATGTTTATTTATATAGCCCCAAATCACAAATGTCTCAAAGGACTGCACAAATCATTACGACTACAACATCCTCGGAAGAACCCACAAAAGGGCAAGAAAAACTCACACCCAGTGGGCAGGGAGAATTCACATCCAGTGGGACGCCAGTGACAATGCTGACTATGAGAAACCTTGGAGAGGACCTCAGATGTGGGCAACCCCCCCCCCCCCCTCTAGGGGACCGATAGCAATGGATGTCGAGCGGGTCTAACATGATACTGTGAAAGTTCAATCCATAGTGGCTCCAACACAGCCGCGAGAGTTCAGTTCAAGCGGATCCAAGACAGCAGCGAGAGTCCTGTCCACAGGAAACCATCTCAAGCGGAGGCGGATCAGCAGCGTAGAGATTTCCCCAACCGATACAGGCGAGCGGTCCATCCTGGGTCTCGACTCTGGACAGCCAGTACTTCATCCATGCTCATCGGACCGGACCCCCTCCACAAGGGAGGGGGGGACATAGGAGAAAGAAAAGAAGCGGCAGATCAACTGGTCTAAAAAGGAGGTCTATTTAAAGGCTAGAGTATACAAATGAGTTTTAAGGTGAGACTTAAATTCTTCTACTGAGGTAGCATCTCGAACTGTTACCGGGAGGGCATTCCAGAGTACTGGAGCCCGAACGGAAAACGCTCTATAGCCCGCAGACTTTTTTTGGGCTCTAGGAATCACTAATAAGCCGTAGTCTTTTGAACGCAGATTTCTTGCCGGGACATATGGTACAATAAAGTTTTCTCGTTCCAAGTAAGTTTTTGTTATTAATGCCATAGTTTGCAAGTTTTGTTTTATGTCCATAGTTTACGTTATAGTAATAGTCTTTGTTTTCATAGCCAAGTTTTGTTCCTCTGCTGAGAGCGCCTTTTGTTTATACCCTTTGTTTTTGTAATATTTCGTCAATATTACCAAAACAAAACATTAATAATAAACAATGTCATTACCTTCACGCCATGCTTTGCAACACGGGAAAGCAAACCGCACCAAAGTCCTACTCATGGTGAGAGCTATTGACCATATGATCTGAGAGAGGAACCATAAAATTGCTTTAGTTTTTATGAAGTGAACTAATAGTGGGTCTCACCACAAATGTGTCTATCGATCCAATACTATATAGTTACAGGGAAAACCTTTAATACCAAAACCAATGCATTTTACTTTCAACTACTTACGATAACAAAATTATTTTGCTTTCTAATTGCCCCTGCGATGAGGTGGCTACTTGTCCAGGGTGTACCCTGCCTTCCGCCCGATTGTAGCTGAGATAGGCGCCAGTGCCCCCCGTCACCCCGAAAGGGAATAAGCGGTAGAAAATGGATGGATTTAATTGCCAATCACAATTACATCATACCTTTACATACCACTTCCCCTTCGAGCTGTCCTGGATGAAATACAATAATTTTTTCCAATCCTTTTTGAACTTGCAAGTGTATTTCTTCTTCTTACTCGTCGTCGCCCAGTCTCTTCTTCGTTCTTCTGCTTCGTCTCATTCTTGTGTGTGCAGTTGTAGCATCCCGGAAGAGTTAGTGCTGCAAGGGATTTTGGGTATTTGTTACGTTGTGTTTATGTTGTGTTACAGTGCGGATATTCTCCCGAAATGTGTTTGTTATTCTTTTTTGGTGTGGGTTGATAGTGTGACGCATATTAGTAACAGTGTTAAAGTTGTTTATACGGCCACCCTCAGTGTGACATGTATGGCTGTTGACCAAGTATACGTTGCATTTACTTGTGTGTGCTTGAAATTAACATTATCATTAAACCAGTTAAAAGATCATACAACTTGTCAGCATTTCTTGACATCTTGGATTAAAGACCATTGTTGAACCCGTCCAACGCTACATTGTTATGCGACTGGGCCGCCACACCTTTTATATGGATTGAAAACGAACGCCTGAACAGCATGCGGCTGTTAAGGAGTGAAGTTTTCAGGTGAGAGAGGACGCTAAAGGCAGTGCCTTTAAGGCACGCCCCCAATATTGTTGTCCGGGTGGAAATCGGGAGAAATTCAGGAGAACGGTTGCCCCGGGAGATTTTCGGGAAGGGCATTGAAATTCGGGAGTCTCCCGGGAAAATTGGGAGGGTTGGTAAGTATGAATTACATTCAGCAGAAAAACACAAGAAGGCAGTTGTTTCGCATCCAGTCTTCCTTTCAGGAAATAAAACACCCTGGTCACCCCCAAGTTATTTTGGATGACATATACTGTACGTTGAGTAAGAAGGACCGCCGAGACAGAATAGTACTTGGCCAAGTTTTACTAAAGCTTTAGGAGACCAGCCCTTACAATGCGACAATAGTGTCGGGGACGGCGTGGCGCTGTTGGGAGAGTGGCTGTGCCAGCAACCTGAGGGTTCCTGGTTCAATCCCCACCTACTACCAACCTCGTCACGTCCGTTGTGTCCTTGAGCAAGACACTTCACCATTGCTCCTTATAGGTCTTGGTTAGGGCCTTGCATGGCAGCTCCCGCCATCAGTGTGTGAATGTGTGTGTGAATGTGGAAATAGTGTCAAAGTGCTCTGAGTACCTTAAAGGTAGAAAAGCACTATACAAGTATAACCCATTTATTACTTATCAGCAAGAAGAGGTGTCAATCCTCACAAAAAGAGTCAGTAAATGTAGCGCGAAAGCACCACCTCTCGCCCGGAAAGGAGCACAGCTAAGGCCTTGAAAGCCAAAAATAACTTGCCAAAACAGCTCTGTGAGCCGACCAACAGGAGCCCTTAAAACAAAACAAAGAGTTTACCAGCGGAAAGAAGACGTAAGCATGGAGATCAAGAGAAGTTACACTACATAGGAACATACTAGCTGCTTTAAACATGACTATGGATTAGGAAAGAACACTTTAAAATATCTCATTCTCAAACAGTGTAACAATATTAACAAAATATTTTAACAATTTTGTTAATATTGTTACACTGTTGAACAAACGGACTCAGGTGGGCTAGCTTTGAAAATACGAAATTTTTTAGGAAATAGAAATGGTGCTGTGATGAGGTGGCGACTTGTCCAGGGTGTACCCCGCCTTCCGCCCGAATGTAGCTGAGATAGGCACCAGCGCCCCCCGCGACCCCAAAAAGGGAATAAGCGGTAGAAAATGAATGAATGAATACACTGTACGTTGAGTAAGAAGGACCGCCGAGACAGAATAGTACTTGGCCAAATTTTACTAAAGCTTGTAGGAGACCAGCCCTTACAATGCGACAATAGTGTCGGGGACGGCGTGGCGCTGTTGGGAGAGTGGCCGTGCCAGCAACCTGAGGGTTCCTGGTTCAATCCCCATCTACTACCAACCTCGTCACGTTCGTTGTGTCCTTGAGCAAGACACTTCACCATTGCTCCTTATAGGTCTTGGTTAGGGCCTTGCATGGCAGCTCCCGCCATCAGTGTGTGAATGTGTGTGTGAATGGGAAAATGTGGAAGTAGTGTCAAAGCGCTTTGAGTACCTTGAAGGTAGAAAAGCGCTATACAAGTACAACCCATTTATTTATTATTATTATATTAATATTTTAACAATTTTGTTAATATTGTTACACTGTTGAACAAGCGGACTCAGGTGGGCTAGCTTTGAAAATACGAACATTTTTTGGAAATAGAAATGGTGCTGTGATGAGGTGGCGACTTGTCCAGGGTGTACCCCGCCTTCCGCCCGATTGTAGCTGAGATAGGCGCCAGCGCCACCCGCAACCCCAAAAAGGGAATAAGCGGTAGAAAATGGATGGATGGATGTTGTTCAGTGTTGTGTGTTTTTAACTCCCTCTTAAGGATGTATGCATCCTTAACAACAACTATGTAGTATTTGTAGCATAGTATTTGTGCAAACTCGTTTGCACTTGCACTTGCATGGCTTAATCTTTGAGACAAGCACATGCTACTGGCAGGATCAACCAGGTAGACCCGCTAGCGTGTTTACTTGTTTCATATTATTGTTGAAAGGGACCCTATTATGCAAAACCAACTTTTCTTACCTATCAGTAGCTACGGCTGTTTATTTAGGATCAGCATAAGTCTTGGAAATTTGAAATCAAACCGTGGAGGCATTGCAGTTATTTTTAATCCAACTTTTTTTTATTGACTTTTTCACATATACAGAAAAAAGGTGCAAGTCGAAACAGTACAATTTTAAAGTCAGTGAATTCTTCATACCTTTACCCCTAAAACCACCCACCCACCCCACTCACCCCACTCAGGTCAAACCAACCAGGGACACATGGCACAAACAACAAGTAAGACGACAAAGACACACACATTCACACATACACCCATACAAGACCAAAAACAGAAAGAGACTAAAAGGAGAGAGAAAGGGAGAAAAAAAATAAAAAATAAAATAAAAAATACTAATACTAAATAAAAGGGAGATTACTCCTCATCTGCGTCTGGACATAAGTCAAGAGAGTTGACATATAGTAAGAAAGGATTGCAGAGTTATTTTTAAAACAATATTGAAGTGAAGTGAATTATATTCATATAGCGCTTTTCTCTAGTGATTCAAAGCGCTTTACATAGTGAAACCCAATATCTAAGTTGCATTTAAACCAGTGTGGCTGGCACTGGGAGCAGGTGGGTAAAGTGTCTTGCCCAAGGACACAACGGCAGTGGCTAGGATGGCGTAAGCGGGAATTGAACCTGGAACCCTCAAGTTGCTGGCCACTCTACCAACCGAGCTATACCGCCCCCATATTGGCGGTAATCATTTTTTTATTTATTTATTTTTTTTCCAAGATGGCGCTGCTGTATTGGCTGCTGTAGGCAGGAGCTCTGTGCTCTTGTGTCATCCTTTTGTGTTTCCCTCTTGTTTTCATGTCTTATTATATTTTCTTGCCTTTTGGTCCGGGACTCTTTGGGACTGTGTGACAAGGGGTGGCACTTTCGTGACCTCTGTGGTGCTTTTTTTGTGGACTTCTGGATCTGCCTCCCGGGAGCCTTTTGGCCATGGAGACCAGCTGCAGGGTCTTTGCCACACCGGAGTCGGTTTGGAGGGACCGGAGGAGATGCGGATGAGGGGGACAGGGCTGCGGAGCTAACAATGAGCGCTGGGACGGAGAGTCTTCGCAGTGTCTTGGCTGGGTGAGCAGGTGTCGGACACCTCAGTCACCTTGGACGTATCCTCGCTCATCCATGCGGACTGGACACTGGCCGAGAGTGGAGTCGGCTGTCTTGGTTGCTTTGTTGGGTCTGCTCCTGTCTCTGGCCATGCTCCCTCCACCCCAGCGGACGATGGCCACCACAGTGGATATGTTTCTTTTACTTTTTATTCATAGCTGTATGTAGAAGTGTCTGGTTGTATCTGCTGCTTTAATGTCTGTGTTCTTTGATGTTTGATGGTTCCCTCTTACACACATGTAAGAGGGATGTGTTTTAGGGCTATGAGTTGTTGTTTTTTTCCCTTGGCCTCAGTCTGCACCCCCAATTCAGGGCCCAGGCTAAGACTGATTTTTTTATTTTATTTTAAACTTCTATTTTTTTCTCCCATTCCCCCGGCAGACCCGTCAGCGATCCTGTTCTGTCTCCCTGTAATGTTTGTCTAATCTTGAATGGGATTGTGCTGAAAATTTCAATTTTCCTGAAGGAACTCTCCTGACGGAATAAATAAAGTACTACCTAATCTAATCTAATCTAATCTAATCTATTGCCTTCAGCTGATTATCCATACATGTTATACATTTACCCAAAGTGCTATGCGCGAGTCTGCCAATGATTGATTGATACTTTTATTAGTAGATTGCACAGTACAGTAAATATTCCGTACAATTGACCACTAAATGGTAACACCCCAATAAGTTTTTCAACTTGTTTAAATCGGGGTACACGTTAATCAATTCATGGTACAAATATATACTATCAACATAATACAGTCATCACACAAGTTAATCATCATTGAATTATTTACATTATTTACAATCCGGGGGGTGGGATGAGCAGCTTTGGTTGATATCAGTACTTCAGCCATCAACAATTGCATCAACAGAGAAATGTGGACATTGAAACAGTGTAGGTCTTATTTAGTAGGATATGTACAGCCAGCAGAGAACATAGTGAGTTCACATAGCATAAGAACAAGTATATACATTAGAAGTACATTTGAGTTGTTTATAATCCAGGGAGATGGGATGTGAATGGAGGAGGGTATTAGTAAAGTGTTGAAGTTGCCTGGAGGTGTTGTTTTGGAGCGGTTTTGAAGGAGGATAGAGATGCACTTACTTTTACACCTGTTGGGAGTGCATTCTACATTGATGTGGCGTAGAAAGAGAATGAGTTAAGACCTTTGTTAGATCGAAATCTGGGTTTAACGTGGTTTGTGGAGCTCCCCCTGGTGTTGTGGTTATGGCGGTCATTTACGTTAAGGAAGTAATTTGACATGTACTTCGGCATCAAGGAGGTGTAGCGGATTTTATAGACTAGGCTCAGTGCAAGTTGTTTTACTCTGTCCTCCAATAAGCAGACTGGCTCCTACATGCATCCTGTAATACCGATTAGAATTGCAAATAATGCGGATTATATTGACCATAACAATGCTCTGCTTATTAAATTAAAAACATTAAAACTGCTCGATCGAACGTTTCCGTTCGGGCTCCAGTACTCTGGAATGCCCTCCCGGTAACAGTTCGAGATGCCACCTCAGTAGAAGCATTTAAGTCTCACCTTAAAACTCATTTGTATACTCTAGCCTTTAAATAGACTCCCTTTTTAGACCAGTTGATCTGCCGTTTCTTTTCTTTTTCTTTTATGTCCCACTCTCCCTTGTGGAGGGGGTCCGGTCCGATCCGGTGGCCATGTGCTGCTTGCCTGTGTATCGGCTGGGGACATCTCTGCGATGCTGATCCGCCTCCGCTTGGGATGGTTTCCTGCTGGCTCCGCTGTGAACGGGACTCTCGCTGCTGTGTTGGATCCGCTTTGGACTGGACTCTCGCGACTGTGTTGGATCCATTGTGGATTGAACTTTCACAGTATCATGTTAGACCCGCTTGACATCCATTGCTTTCCTCCTCTCCAAGGTTCTCATAGTCATCATTGTCACCGACGTCCCACTGGGTCATTATTGTCACCGATGTCCCACTGGGTGTGAGTTTTCCTTGCCCTTATATGGGCCTACCGAGGATGTCGTGGTGGTTTGTGCAGCCCTTTGAGACACTAGTGATTTAGGGCTATATAAGTAAACATTGATTGATTGATTGATCTTGTTGACCTCAACACTGCTATTATGACGTACAAAGCTCAACGTTTTAAATGTAGAAACCAAAAAATCATATAATGACCCCTTTAAGTAGAATAAAGTCGAATGCAGCTGAGATAGGCTCCAGCGACCCTGAAAAGGACAAGTTGTAGAAAATGGATGGATGTAAGTCAATAGCAAAAACTACAATGCCACACATTTTAGAACATTCCATTTGAGATCTCAAGGCCTTATTGAGGTGGTCTTTCCTCAAACAGCGGTCACCTTGGTGGGATGGCATCTGTGTGAACTTTCCCCCCTGGTATCTCCAGTCCTTGAATGGGACACCACTTGGGAATTGTAGTACCGGAAGATTGATGGTTCCGCTCTCAGTTTCCCCCAGACTTGTTGAAGTGTCCTTGAGAAACGTAGTGGGTCCTATGGCCGTGTCATCATTCTGTACTACCAAGGGCACATTGTAGTAGGATACAGGAATGCCTTCATTCATCAGTTCTCTAACCCATACACCAGTCCGGGTGAAATGTGCGCATGTGTGGAAAAATAAAAGACTTACATATTTCCGGACTGACGTTTGTGTGACTTTCCTCCCGAACAACCATTGACCTCTTCTCTCTTTATACAGGATGGAATGGGCAAACTGCGAGTGACCAAAGAAGGAGTGAGACTAGAAGGGGAGTCTGAATTCCTATTGCCTTTATACGTCAAAGAGATTCAATCACGGGGGGTAAGTAAATAAAAAAACTTTTATTTTATTTTTACAACAAAGCTTTACTGTTTCCTCCAGGATTGCCCTTATTTTAGTTTTAGAGCATGTTTGATACACACTGCTACCTACATTTTTTTATTACAGTTGCCAAAATGTTATCTGTTTGTTTTTTTTGCTTCTCAGAACTACACAAAAATAACAAGCCATTTTTTGGGGGTTCGTCTAAACTTTTCATTAGGCCTGCCAAACATCAACTTTAGTGGAGCATATTTAAAAAAGGGTTGAAAATGGAAAACAAATGGGGAAAAAAATATTTTTTTTTTGTTTTAGTATGTGTTTTGTTTGAGGACAAACATGACGCAAACCTTCCCAATTGCCAGGAAGCCCACTGTTGAATATGTTTGTCTGTATGCTTCACTGATGAGAGTAATTGGTGAACATCGTTTTGTCCTACTAATTTTAGCGGTTCTTGAACTCACCATAGTTTGTTTACAGATACAATCTTCCACTCCTTCTTTGTCTCTTTTTGTCCACCAAAAGTTTCATGCTCTGCGTGTTGATGTTATTGACTTGTTCGAGTGCTAATCAGGCATGTTTGGTGAAAGACTGCAAGTTAATCAATGCTAACATGCCATTTAGGCTAGCTGTATGTACATATTGCATCATTATTCCTCATTTGTAGGTATATCTGAGCTCATTTAATATCCTTCACTTGTATCCTCTTTGTAAATCATTTATTTTACATACATTATCTGTATGTATTTTGACTGCATTCGGATAGTTGTTTGTGTACCATGTCGTTCCAGACCACAGCAAACATTACCTAGCTTACCAAAGATTGTAATGAATCTATTAAAAGAAGACAGCCTCCCGTTTCTTTTAACTTAGACACACACATCTATACCTTTGGCCATTAAAAGTCATTTCTAGGAGTTATTTCACCTTTTGACTAGCCTCTGATTTACCAGTGGTTTCTAATGTTGGAAAAATGTGTAGAATAAATATTACATTTCAACATATCTGTCAACGAATGTCAACGAAAATTTGCTTCAGCCTGCGACACATAGTCGTTTTGATAGTAGGCTATTATAGCTAATATAGACACTTACGTCATGTGTTGCCTTCATTATAAGATTTATATACGGCTGTTCATTATTTGATCTCCGGACGGATTAGTTTTTTGTATTTTTGGTCCAACGTTTTGGGTTGCAGACCCCTGATTTAAGCATTCAAACAAGGACGGCTCATGTATGCAATACTACCGCCTGTCATGATCCGTGGCCCGGATCATGTTTTGCTATGTTCTGTTAGTTTTGGACTCCATTAGGTCCTGTTTTTTGTGCACCCTTGTTTGTTATAACTACCATGGTTACTTATTATTTCCACCTGCCTCTGATTAGTGTTCGCCTGCTCACCTGCTCCCGGAGCACTAATCAGAGGCATTATTTAAGCTTACCTTTGCCGGACAGTCGTGCTGGCGTCATTCGGTCACGACATGGTTTGCGCAGCTTACTGCGGGGTTCGTTTTCCCAAAATGCAGACTGACCATTCCGGACAAAGCTTGCAGATAAGAACATGATTCAATTTTCAAAAATCAAAGTAGTACAACGAAACGGAACACAAGGCAAAGGCACAACGTGCTGCTCGCACTTGGAGCTAAAGACAATACTTAACATAGACTATGGCATGGAACACTCAATAAACTGTGGCATGAAACAAACAAGACTTACTAGTAGGTAGCGTGAAGCAAAGAATGACGTCAGTACGACTGACCGGCTAAGGCAAGCTTAAATAATGCCTCTGATTACTGCTCGGGCAGCAGGTGAGCGGGCGAACATTAATCAGAGGCAGGTGGAAATAAAAAAGTAACCATGGTAACTAAAACAAACAAGGGTGTACAAAAAAACAGAAACTAATGGTGTACAAAACTAACAGAACATAACAAAACATGATCCGGGCCACGGATCATGACACCGCCACCCCACAGGGGGCAACAGTGAGGCAAATGTGTCACAATGAAACACAAGAAAGAATTCTTAAACGATGGCACTACCGAAAATTCGAAATGAATTGCGAAAATCTGACTTTTAACAGGAATTGAGCAACACAGTATGAATGTTCTGCTCGAGCCACTGCATGAGTCATTGTTTTCTGTCGGACATTTTTGAGTGGCGTGAGCACTGACCAGACCAGCAACAATGGTAGAAATCCACATGAGTGAGCTTCATCAAAAAACTTGGTCAGATCTTTGTGAGTGAATATTGTGCACAAAGTTACTAAGTCTGTTTTGTATTGAAATTGCTGACTTTGTGATGTCTTTAGTATGTGTGGTCATGTTTTTGTCTGAGTAATTCTCTGGTGAGGAAAGGTTGTTTAATACATGTAGCGCTAATTTTGGCCAGTAGGGGGCTATAATTTATTGTGTGAATGTATTAAAACTAAAACTTCTGTTTATGTAAAATACACAATGGACTTTATACTTCTGTAATGTTTATTTTATGTTGATATTTTTAGTCATAGAAACCTAAATAAAGAAGTATTGTAAAGAAATAAAACAGAGGAAGGAAAATAATTCGAAAGAAGGAACATCAATCTGCAACAACACTTCTGGAGCTTCTGTTTCTTCATGCCGTTTACTATCTGTCTACCTGCAGACGCTGCAAGAGAGTAGTGAATTTATTCGCCGATGTGTTTACTTTGTAATCAGGTAAACACAGTCTGAAAGGAATCCAACCTGCTGAGGCACTTTCTGACGAAAGGTTCCTATTTTGGCGTCCGGCCCCTGAGCTCTTGGGCTCTTGAAACTGCGGCCCTCTTCGTTATGTAGTTAGTTACCCTGTCCTACGGGCTCTGTCTCGGGCTCCGCTCCAGCCCAGAGTCGAGGACGGGGCCCGGCTCTGCCATGTTGGTGCCCGTTATGTCATGGGGCCCCTCCGGGCTCCCTGGCCACAGGACACCCACTACCCAATTCCTCCTAGCTATGGACACTAAAATCAATGCACCTAGAAAATAAGTTCCGGTCATACTTAAAATGACTAAAATAGTGTAAATATTGTACATATTACAAATTGTTATGGATGTGACTGTTACTACATTGAATAAAAAAATTAGTTTGTGTAAAAAAAAAAAAAAACTGAGTATTTCAAGTTTGGCTACTTTTTGAGATTTTTCTTCAAGCAATATAAATTAACAGCACAAAACAAATGATGGCCTTATTCTGCACGGAATGTGTTATCTTTTATTTATATTCAACATTGTACTTAGTGTCTCCAAATAGCCCACAATAAAACGATACGTACACTTGCTGTTTTATAATACTGAGTCACTCATTTTAATTTCCAGTCATTTTTTTTTTTATTGCCTGCGCATCTTACATGCGTGGAAGAAAAAGTAGTTCCCACCAATCACATTTCATTTAAAGTTAAAGTCCCAATGATTGTCACACACACACTAGGTTTGGCGAAATTATTCTCTGCATTTGACCCATCAGTTAATTATTATTTGCAAAAACAAACTAAAGTTTATGAGTTTGAACATCAAATATCTTGTCTTTGTAGTGCATTCAATTGAATATGGGATGAAAAGGATTTGCAAATCATTGTATTCTGTTGATATTTACATCTAACACAATTTCCCAACTCATGGAAACAGGGTTTCTACAGGAAATGACCTTGTATCCATTCGTTCAACATATCTCCATCCATCAAACCAACACAGTTTTGTCATCAATCCTGTCAGCTGTGTTGATATCAAAACCTGTGTCACACAGCTCGTATATGTGTGTGATGGAGCCCGATAAAAGGACAATGGATTACAGATTTATTGTAACTTTTATTTTCTATTCACTACCAAAAAAACATCCATTTGAAGATGATATAAAATGACTGCCGTCGACTAACCAACCTGAACATTGCAAGCCCAAATGTTGATATCCTGTGAAACCGGGATTTATTTCCAGCACTTTCACAATAAGCAAAAAAAAAATAATAATAATAAAAACTGTCTTCCAATCATAAGGTCTTCAGATCTCCTCTGCCATGTGATCATTGCAGCTCTAGGATATCATTACACCATCTATCCATTGCAGCGTTTTTATCTGTGAAAATGCTTTCAGCAAAAGGATGGAGCAGTGGGACATCAGCTGAAGGGTTTGGAGGATGTAATTGGATTGGATGTCCTTTCAAAGCACCCGGACATTTTGGAGTAGAGTGGGCCAAAGACATGGTCAAACTCAGCCAGTTGGCGCAACAACCACGACAGGGGTACTTCTATATTTAGCTACTCCTTGCCTTACAATGTGAAATAGATTTTGGATGGCAGCTTACAATGAGGACAACAACAATTTGATGTGGATAACATGTTTACTTGGCATACAAATATGTGTGTGTGTGTGTGTGTGTGTGTGTGTGAATTCTTGTATTTCTACCCTAGGACCGGTGAACAAGTTAGGACCGAAATCATGGTCCCAATACGAATAACCCATTCCCTCTAATATAGAATGTCTCATTTGCACCCCTGGTGGTGAAATCTGTCAAAACTAGGGTGGTCCCAAAAAGGAGGGATTTTTCTAATTGACTATGTGTCGGTTTTAAAAGTGCTCCCCCTCTGGTCAACATGTGAAATAACAAGTGTGTGTAAGAAATTGAAATGCGCCCCCTTTGGCCAAAATGAATAAAACAAATAAAATATGTTTACAGAGACCTACTGAAATAACAGTAAATAATGAAGATTACAAACTAATTACAAACCAAAAATAAAAATAAATAAAAATGAACTAAAAGCAGTGTTTTTCTCACAATGTGTCGACTGTTCTCTTATGAAAATGGGAGAAATTTCTCATATTCTTTCTGTTTCTGTAATATTGAAATATTTTCTTGTAAAATATTACTTTTTAATGTAAAATAAATAGTTTTGAATGCAAAATGGTGACATTTGTTATATAAAATTATGAAGTGTGTCATAATGTTGCCAAGTAAAATTTAGAGCGGAAGTTTTATTGTAAAATTGTAACTTTTGTCGAATAAAATTACGACTATTTTCATAAAATTGCCATATGTTTAAGCTTGTATTGTAAAATTGCGCCTGTTATTGTGTAATATTCCAATATTTATCATAATATTGCACAAACGTTCACTTTTTCTTGTAACATTTTGACTTGCGTTAAGTAAAAGTATGACTTTTATTATGATACTGCCAAAATTAAACGTTTTTTACTTGACATTCCAACTCATTTTTCACTACGAGTTTTTTATTATTTGCATGAAAATAAAAATAATAGTCTTTTTCTCACAATGTGTCGACTGTTCTCTTATAAAATTAGGAAGAATTTCTCATATTCTTTCCGTTTCTGTAATATTTTAATATTTTCTTGTAAAAGTAGTATTTTCATATGTAAAATGAATAGTTCTAAATGCAAAATGGTGACATTTGTTATATAAAATTATGAAGTCATCATGTTGCCAAGAAAAATTCCGATTATAAGTTTTCTTGTAAGATTTTAACTTTTTTCAAGTAAAATTACGACCATTTTCATTAAATTGCCAAATTTTTAAGCTTGTATTTTACATTTGCGAACATTATTGAGTAAAATTCCAACATTTATCACAATATTGCACAAACTTTTAGTTTTTCTTGTAACATTTGGAATTGCATTGAGTAAAAATATGACTTTTATTATGGTACTGCCAAAATTAAAAGTTTTTTCACGTGACATTCCAACTAATTTTTCACTACGAGATTTTTAATATTTGCATAATTTGTATTTATTATTAATGATGCAAATACAAAATCTTTATATATCAATCAATGTTTATTTATATAGCCCCAAATCACAAATGTCTCAAAGGACTGCACAAATCATTACGACTACAACATCCTCGGAAGAACCCACAAAAGGGCAAGGAAAACTCACACCCAGTGGGCAGGGAGAATTCACATTCAGTGGGACGCCAGCGACAATGCTGACTATGAGAAACCTTGGAGAGGACCTCAGATGTGGGCAACCCCCCCCCTCTAGGGGACCGAAAGCAATGGATGTCGAGCGGGTCCAACATGATACTGTGAAAGTTCAATCCATAGTGGCTCCAAGACAGCAGCGAGAGTCCCGTCCACAGGAAACCATCTGAAGCGGATCAGCAGCGTAGAGATGTCCCCAACCGATACAGGCGAGCGGTCCATCCTGGGTCCCGACGAGCGGTCCATCCTGGGTCTCGACTCTGGACAGTCAGTACTTCATCCATGGTCATCGGACCGGACCCCCTCCACAAGGGAGGGGGGGACATAGGAGAAAGAAAAGAAGCGGCAGATCAACTGGTCTAAAAAGGAGGTCTATTTAAAGGCTAGAGTATACAAATGAGTTTTAAGATGAGACTTAAATGCTTCTACTGAGGTAGCATCTCGAACTGTTACCGGGAGGGCATTCCAGAGTACTGGAGCCCGAACGGAAAACGCTCTATAGCCCGCAGACTTTTTTTGAGCTCTAGGAATCACTAATAAGCCGGAGTCTTTTGAACGCAGATTTCTTGCCGGGACATACGGTACAATACAATCGGCAAGATAGGCTGGAGCTAGACCGTGTAGTATTTTATACGTAAGTAATAAAACCTTAAAGTCACATCTTAAGTGCACAGGAAGCCAGTGCAGGTGAGCCAGTACAGGCGTAATATGATCAAACTTTCTTGTTCTTGTCAAAAGTCTAGCAGCCGCATTTTGTACCAACTGTAATCTTTTAATGCTAGACATGGGGAGACCCGAAAATAATACGTTACAGTAATCGAGACGAGACGTAACAAACGCATGGATAATGATCTCGGCGTCTTTAGTGGACAAAATGGAGCGAATTTTAGCGATATTACGGAGATGAAAGAAGGCCGTTTTAGTAACGCTTTTAATGTGTGACTCAAAGGAGAGAGTTGGGTCGAAGATAATACCCAGATTTTTTACAGAGTCACCTTGTTTTATTATTTGGTTGTCAAATGTTAAAGTTGTATTATTAAATAGAGGTCGGTGTCTAGCAGGACCGATAATCAGCATTTCCGTTTTTTTGGCATTAAGTTGCAAAAAGTTAGCGGACATCCATTGTTTAATTTCATTAAGACACGCTTCCAACTGACTACAGTCCGGCGTGTTGGTCAGCTTTAGGGGCATGTAAAGTTGGGTGTCATCAGCATAACAGTGAAAGCTAATACCGTATTTGCGTATGACGTCACCTAGCGGCAGCATGTAGATGCTGAAGAGTACAGGGCCAAGGACCGAACCCTGGGGAACTCCACACGTTACCTTAACATAGTCCGAGGTCACACTGTTATAGGAGACGCACTGCATCCTATCAGTAAGATAAGAGTTAAACCATGACAGGGCTGAGTCTGACATACCAATTCGTATTTTGATACGCTCTAATAAAATATTATGATCGACGGTATCGAAAGCAGCGCTAAGATCTAGATATATCTAGAAAGGGTGGTCCTAGAGAGGGAGGCCGGAGGTCTCAAGAAGGTTATACGTACAAAAATGTGTTTATGTGTGTGTACGTGTGTGTGTGCATGTGTTTGCGTTTCTGTGTGTGTGTTCTTGTATCTTGATACCTGAGACATCAATGAGGAAAAGTACCTTCCATATGAGGACCGGTCAACAAGTTAGGACCGAAATCATGGTCCCAATACGAAGAAAACCATTGCCTCTAATATAGAATGTCTCATTTGCACCCCTGGTGGTGAAATCTGTCAAATTAGGGTGGTCCCAAAAAGGAGGGATTTTTCTAATTGACTCTGTGTCGGTTTTAAAAGTGCTCCCCCTCTGGTCAACATATGAAATAACAAGTGTGTGTAAGAAATTGAAATGCGCCCCCTTGGGCCAAAATGAGTAAAACAAATAAAATAAACATGTATATAGAGACCTACTGAAATAATTTGAAGTAAATATTGAAGGTTAGAAACTAATTACAAACAAAAAAATACAAATAATAGTCTTTTTCTCACAATGTGTCGACTGTTCTCTTATAAAATTAGGGAGAATTTCTCATATTCTTTCCGTTTCTTTAATATTTTCTTGTAAAAGCATTATTTTTTTAATGTAAAATGAATAGTTCTAAATGCAAAATGGTGACATTTGTTATATAAAATTATGAAGTCATCATGTTGCCAAGTAAAATTCAGATTATAAGTTTTCTTGTAAGATTTTAACTTTTTTCAAGTAAAATTACGACCACTTTCATTAAATTGCCAAATTTTTAAGCTTGTATTTTACATTTGCGAACATTATTGAGTAAAATTCCAACATTTATCACAATATTGCACACACTTTTAGTTTTTCTTGTAACATTTGGACTTGCATTGAGTAAAAGTATGACTTTTATTATGGTACTGCCAAAATTAAAAGTTTTTTCATTTGACATTCCAACTCATTTTTCACTACGAGCTTTTTAATATTTGCATAATTTGTATTTATTATTAATGATGCAAATACAACATCTTTATATATCTAGAAAGGGTGGTCCTAGAGAGGGAGGCCGGAGGTCTCAAGAAGGTTATACGTACAAAAATGTGTTTATGTGTGTGTACGTGTGTGTGTGCATGTGTGTGTGTTTGTGTGTGCTTGTTCTTGTATCTTGATACCTGAGACATCAATGAGGAAAAGTACCTTCCATATGAGGACCGGTGAACAAGTTAGGACCGAAATCATGGTCCCAATACGAAGAAACCATTGCCTCTAATATAGAATGTCTCATTTGCACCCTTGGTGGTGAAATCTGTCAAAACTAGGGTGGTCCCAAAAAGGAGGCATTTTTCAAATTGACTGTGTATCGGTTTT
>NC_084630.1:6700896-6735896 GCF_033978795.1 Nerophis ophidion | reverse complement strand
TAAGTAAAAAAAAATGAATTAAAAGCAGTCTTTTTCTCACAATGTGTCGACTATTCTCTTACAAAATTGGGAAGGATTTCTCATATGCTTTCTGTTTTTGTAATATTGCAGTATTTTCTTGTAAAATTATTACTTTTTTAATGTAAAATGATTAGTTTTTAATGCAAAATGGTGACATTTGTTACATAAAACTATGAAGTTTGTCATCATGTCGCCAAGTAAAATTCCGATTATAAGTTTTCTTGTAAAATTGTAACTTTTGTCAAGTAAAATTACGACCATTTTCATTAAATTGCCAAATTTTTAAGCTCGTATTTTAAAATTGCGACTGTTATTGAGTAAAATTCCAACACTTATCATAAATTGCACAAACGTTCGGTTTTTCTTGTAACATTTGGACTTGTGTTGAGTAAATGTATGACTTATTATAATACTGCCAAAATTAGAAGTTTTTTTCTGTGAAATTCCAACTAATTTTTCACTACAAGTTTTTTTTTTATATATTTGTGTAGTACGTATATATTAATAATGTAATTAGGAAATCAAATACATTATATATCTAGAAAGGGTGGTGCTAAACAAGGAGGCATTTTTCGTGGGTCTTAAGAAGGTAATTAATACAAAAATGTGTGTGTGTGTGTAGTGTGTGTGTGTGTGTGTGTGTGTGTGTGTGTGTGTGTGTTCTTGTATCTCTACCCTCCTTGAGACATCAACAAGGAAAATGTCAAAAGGAGAGGGGTCCCAAAAAGGAGGGATTTTTAAAATAGACTGTCGGTTTTAAAAGTGCTCCCCCTCTGGTCAACATATAAAATAACAAGTGTGTGTAAAAAAATAAATAAAAAATTAAGTACTCCCCCTCTGGCCAACACATGTAGCAACAAGTGTGTATGAAAAATTGAAATGTGCCCTTTCTGGCCAAAACTAATAAAAGAAATAAAATTAATATGTATTTAAAGACATACTGTAATACTTTGAAGTAAACAATGAAGATTAGACACCAATTACAATCAAAATAATTCCCCAGAAGATGAATGAACTAAAAGCGGGATTTTTGTCACAATGTTTTGACTTTTTTCTTATGAAGTTGGGAATAATTTCTCATATTCTTTCTGTTTCTGTAATATTGCAAGATTTTCTCGTAAAATTAATACTTTTTTAAGTCAAATTATTAGTTTTTAATGCAAAATGCTGACATTTGTCATATAAAATGGTGACTTCTATCATCATTTTGACAAGTAAAAGTCTGATGATAATTATAATATAGCTCAAATTTAAAAGTTTTCTTTTAAAATTGCGACTTTGCTGTTTTCCTGTGCGTATTATTTTAATTATTGTCTTTTGCGCTCCTATTTTGGTGGCTTTTTCTCTTTTTTTTCGTATTTTCCTGTAGCAGTTTCATGTCTTCCTTGGAGCAATATTTCCCTCCTCTCCTTTGTTTTAGCAATCAAGAATACTTATGTTGTTTTTATCCTTCTTCATGGGGACATTGTTGATTGTCATGTCATGTTCGGATGTACATTGTAGACGCATTCTTTGCTCCACAGTAAGTCTTTGCTGTCGTCCAGCATTCTGTTTTTGTTGACTTTGTAACCAGTTCAGTTTTAGTTTTGTTCAGCATAGCCTTCCCTACGCTTCAATGCCTTTTCTTAGGGGCACTGACCTTTTGTTTATTTTTGGTTTAAGCATTAGATACCTTTTTACCTGCACGCTGCTTCCCACTGTTTCCGACATCTACAAAGCAAATTAGCTACCTACTGATATGATACCGAGCTCTAGACAGCACCGACCTCTCAACAATAACACATCATTTGCAGACTATAATTACTGGTTTGCAGAAAATATTTTTAACCCGAATAGGTGAAATTATATAATTACACTGCCGTACACAATACGTGAAGTGAATTACATTTATATAGCGTTTTTTTTTTTATAGTAACCGAAAGTGCTTTGCATTGAGAAACCCATTATCTCCATTTAAACTACTTTCATACCAGTGTAGGTGACACTGGGAGAAAGGTGTATAAAGTGTCTTGCCCAAGGACACAGCCGCAGTGACAAAAGCTGGATTCAAACCAGGAACCCTCAAGTTTCTAGGCAGGCCACTCTACAATTTGATCCGGCCCGATCACCAAAATACACGGCCCAACAGTTTATTTTGTGTAATATCTTTCTAAAATCCTACCATTCAGGGTTGTGGTTTCTCCTGAGACATCGGGAGTTTATTTTGAAAAAAAGAGTAAAACAATAAATAAATAAAAACAGCCGCCTAAATTCCTCCGTGTGCGTTTGCATTGCGTCTGCATTTCCACTTAAATCAATGTGTCAACAGCATTTTCACACAGATCAAGTAGAGTGGGACAGGAAGACACAAACAAATAAATCCAGTGCAGAATAAAACGCTGCCTGTTAAATAATAGCTTACTTGTCCATGTTAAAAGCACAAAAAGCAGATAAAAAACACACAAAAAAAGCATTACCTAGCAAATACAACTTTCTTTTTTGAATATATTTAACAAAGCAATTGTTTCGCGTAGATGAGCAGAATTTATCCGAGATTGTTTGTTTGTGACATCACTCCTGCGATTTGGCGGAGCTGGAGCATAAAAAATGAAGCACAAATCGCAGCACTGCATTGCAAACATCAATCCATCCCATCCATTTTCTACCGCTTATTCCCTTTCGGGGTCGCGGGGGGCGCTGGCGCCTATCTCAGCTACAATCGGGCGGAAGGCGGGGTACACCCTGGACAAGTCGCCACCTCATCGCGGGGCCAACACAGACAGACAACATTCACACTCACATTCACACACTAGGGCCAATTTAGTGTTGCCAATCAACCTATCCCTAGGTGCATGTCTTTGGAAGTGGGAGGAAGCCGGAGTACCCGGAGGGAACCCACGCATTCACGGGGAGAACATGCAAACTCCACACAGAAAGATCCCGAGCCTGGATTTGAACCCAGGACTGCAGGACATTCGTATTGTGAGGCAGACGCACTAACCCGTCTGCCACCGTGAAGCCTGCATTACAAACATTGCAGCAAATTATTTTATAGTGAGTGAAATAATAACTACGGTGGTACCTCAATCTACAGCTAAGAGTTCCACAGCTTTGATTGATTGATTGATTGATTGATTGATTGATACATCATTAGTAGATTGCACAGTTCAGTACATTTTCCGTACAATTGACCACTTAATGGTAACACCCGAATAAGTCTTTCAACTTGTTTAAGTTGGGGTCCACGTTAATCAATTCATGGTAAGCTAAGATCGTAACTCTGAATACTCATATCGTAAAGCTGTGCCATCAATCAAATTTTAACATCCAACAACAAACCACGCAATAGTGGTACAAACAACGGCAGTACAGTCGTTTGTAAAGAAATCCATACGATGTTCGCGGATTATATACTGTTTTAGTATAAATATACAGTATTAGTGTCTTTATTCAATTTTTAACTAAATCATATTTTAACAGTTTGATTGTTTTATTGTCCTCCGTTTTCTATTTCTAACGCCGGAATTTCCCCACTCTGACACATGAATTTGTCTGAATCCAATAGAATGTACCGTATTTTTCGGACTATAAGGCGCACTTAAAATCCTTTAATTTTCTCAAGCGCCTTTAAACCCGGTGCGCCTAATATACAGAATCATTCTGGTTGTGCTTACCGACCTCGAAGCATTTTTATTTGGTACACGTTGTAATGATAAGTGTGAGCAGTAGATAGCAGTCACACATAAGAGGTATGTGCAGACTGCAATATGACGCCAGTAAACAACACCAAAACTTTAAATGTTACATTGAGATTAAAGAACATTACACACAACGTTCAAAAATCTTTTAAAATGCTTTAGTACAACTTTGAAGCCGCACCGCTTGATGGATTGTCGGCACATTACGGCTACCATGGTCAGAAGTATGAGTATCTTTATGGTGTGTGTGTATAAGGACCGCAAAACGGTACTTATTAGTAGACACATTATCTGGTGTTTTGTTTTGCAATATTATGCAAAACCAATTTTTGTTACCGTCTGGTACCTGCTGATCTGTTTTTGGGATCTGAAAATGTGCGCACTTCCGCCATAGTAGTCTGTGACGATGCCGTAGTCGATATGCTTCTTCTTTTTATCAATCTTCTTGTAATGGGACATTTCTAATAAAAAAGTAGCGTAGACTTCTAACTTATATCCGTCAGTAGATTCACTATGGAAGCGCTAAAAACTACATTATTCACCCGAGGAACTTTAGTTTTTAGAGAGTTCCAGTCGCACATTTTTTTCACGAGGCATTTCTGTCGTTGTTATTGCACTAGTGAGCAACTGATGAGCAGACGCTGATCTGTTATTTATTTAAGTAAAGTCTGAATGTCATCAAAACAGTTAGCTTCGACCTTCAACTCCCGTCCTTGCACGCTACACCGCTACAACAAAGATGACGGGGGAGAAGACGCTGTCAAATGTGAGCCACGTAAATAAGACTGCCCACAAAACAGCGCGTCCGTAATAGACGCTCAGAAAGCTACTTTAAAATGATCTGTAGAACATAATCCATGCAACATGTTGACCAAAGAACCACCATTACATGTTATGTAGACCAGTGGTCCGCAACCACCGGGCTCGATTGGTACCGGGCCGCAGAATAATTTTTTGTTAATGTTTTATTTATTATTTTTTTTAATTATTTTTTTATTTTTATTAAATCAACAGAAAAAACACAAAATACACTTACAATTAATGCACCAACCCCAAAAAACTCCCTTTTTCATGACAAAAAAAAAATAATAATAATATATATATGTATATATATATGTATAAATATGACTATACCTGCTCATCAGCAGTGCATCTTTTAATCCGGTGCGCCCTATGGTCCGAAAAATACGGTACTACAAAGAACTTCACCACAGTGATGAAATACAGCCTTTACCTTGGACCGCGACCGCGGTAAGGAGAAATGTTTCATGTTGGTGGATGGATATTTTTTTCCACAGAGCTAAAGTGGTGATTCACCCTCTCTGAGCCGGGAGCTCTCCTGAGAGGTAACGCTCTGAATGCTGGTTGTTTATACAGACTTTTAGAATGGACTCCTAAAACGTGGCTTTCCTTCATCACACACACCATCAACCACTTCTCCATATTTCCGTAACTAAAAGTCATTTTTTGTTTTTGTAGCAGCTGGTAAGGGTGGGCAATATCGCAAATTTGGGTATCGATATCGGCCGGGATCGCCGATACCGATACCAGAAGTGTCGTCATCTGATGGGGGGGGGGGGGGGGGGTAACTTCGGGGTATCGATACTTTTGAAAAACAAATTTGTACTTTTGCCTTTATTAATTGATTATGATAATAATACAACACAGGACAACGATTTTAGTCAAAAAATAAAATATGTATTACAAAAATAATATCAATAGCAATAAAGTAATGCAAATAGGGTGCAAACAACTACTGAACCTGGCCTGTCGCCTCAAAACACACAAACACTTAAGGTAAATAACAAAACTGTTGTTATTGAACAAAGTTGTAAACATGAACACAAAAACAAAAGAACTGAGAAATTCAAATAAAAAAGTAATAGTATCAATTACAATAAAGTAAGTAGCGCAAATAAGGTGAAAACAAATACTGAACTTGGCTAGTCGCCTCACAACACACAAACACTTAAGTAAAAAAGAAAACACTAGTTATTAAACAGTTGTGAAAATGAACACAAAACAAAAGAACTGAGAAATTCTTATCGTTTTTTTAGTGCAATAAAATACTTTACAGCAGACCGGTGGGAAGAGGATCATTTTCTTTTTTATTTTATTTTTTTTCTTTGTCATGAAAAAGGGAGGTTCTTGTGGTTGGTGCACTAATTGTAAGTGTATATTGTGTTTTTTATGTTGAGCGGGTCTATTCAGGTCTTTTTCATACATAAGGTACAGCGGATTATAAAGCACATTAAAATGAGTCCTACTATGCTTTGTTTCTAAATTCAAAACACTAGCTTGTGGTCTACAAAACATGTAATGGTGGTTCTTTGGTGAAAGTGTTGCATCGATTATGTTTTGCAGACCATTTTCAAGTATCTTTCTGGGCGTCTCTTCAGGATGCGCCGTTTAGTTGGCGGTCTTATTCACGTGGCTCACTTTCCACAGCGTCTTCTCCCCATCATTTTTGTCGTAGCGGTGTAGCGTCCAAGAAATTTAGAGTTTTTTGTTTGGGGTTAGAGTTTCGGTTAGAGCAGGGGTGTCAAACTCAAATACAGAGTGGGCCAAAATTTAAAACTGAACGAAAGCCGCGGGCCAACGTTGAACAAATTAACCTTTTAATAGGGACCCAAACAAGTTTTGATTGAATATTGAACAAGCGAGACTTATATGACTTTATAGTGACATACAAAATCGAGTTTCAAATAATACAAATAATTTAAAAATAGCAATGGCATATCAAATAGAATTTAAATAGAAATTGAATGCTTCTTTTTTATTTGCAGCCTTCTCAGGTAAATATCAAAATAAACTTTTCCCACAGGTTAATAATACATTTTTATATTGTAGCGTCCAGGAAGAGGTAGTGCTGCAAGGGGTTCTGTGTATTTTTTCCTGTTGTGTTTATGTTGTGTTACAGTGCGGATGGTCTCCCGAAATTTGCTCGTCATTCTCGTTTAGTGTTGGTTCACAGTCTGGCGCATATTTGTAACAGTCTTAAAGTTGTTTAAACGGCCACTCTGTGTGACCTGTATGGCTGTTGACCAAGCTTGCATTGCATTAGCGTGTGTGTGTGTGTGTAAAAGCCACATATATCATGTGACTAGGCCGGCACGCTGTTTCTACGTAGGAAATGCGGACGTGACGAAAGGTTTTAGAGGACGCTTGAGGCAGTGCTAGCAAGTATGAGTATTAGCGGTGAATGCGGTGTTACAGTGACACCGCCGCTGTATAATACCAGTGGGCCAGCTGTAATGTTAATTTGATATTGCCTAAAGGGCCAAATGAAAATACATGGCGAGCCAAATTTGGCCCGCGGGCCAGAGTTTGACAGCCATGGATTAGAGGGTTTGGGTTAGTTGTATAATAAGGCCATGCAGAATAAGGCCTTAATAAGTAATTAATAATGACTAATTAAGAGCCAATATGTTACTAATTTGCATGTTAATTAATTAATGGTGAATATGTTCTCCATACTAAAGTGTTACCAATTATTCTAATGTGAAAGCAGAGGCGAATAAGGCTTTAACTTTATTCGTCTATTTATTTTATTTGAGAGCTAAGTACATTATGTGTATAATTGTTTTCTATTGGCTTAATGCAGTGGTTCTCAACCTTTTTTCAGTGATGTACCCCCTGTTAAAAATTTTTTTATTCAAGAACCCCCTAATCAGAACAAAACATTTTTGGTTGAAAAAAAGAGATAAAGACGTAAAATACAGCATTATGTCATCCGTTTCTGATTTATTAAATGGTATAACAGTGCAAAATTGTGCTCAATTGTAGTGGTCTTTCTTGAACTAGTTGAATATAAGAATAACTAAAAACTTTTTTGAAAAATAAACAAGTGATTTAGTTATAAATAAAGATTTTTACACGTAAAAGTAATCATCATTTTAAAGGGGAACATTATCACTAGACCTATGTAAGCGTCAATATATACCTTGATGGTGCAGAAAAAAGACCATATATTTTTTTAACCGATTTCCGAACTCTAAATGGGTGAATTTTGGCGAATTAAACGCCTTTCTGTTTATCGCGCTGGAGGCGATGACGTCAGAATGTGACGTCGCTGAGGTAACACACCCGCCATATCCATTTTCACATTACAAACACCGGGTCTCAGCTCTGTTATTTTCCGTTTTTTCGACTATTTTTTGGAACCTTGGAGACATCATGCCTCGACGGTGTGTTGTCGGAGGGTGTAACAACACTAACAGGGAGGGATTCAAGTTGCACCACTGGCCCGAAGATGCGAAATTGTCTACCGCCAGACCCCCATTGAATGTACCAAAGTGTCTCCACTTTTTACCGGCGATGACAGACATGGCACAGAGATGTATGGATAACCTGCAGATGCATTTGCAACGATAAAGTCAACGAAATCACAAAGGTGAGTTTTGTTGATTTTGACTTATGTGCTAATCAGACATATTTGGTCGAGGCGTGACTGCCAGCTAATCGATACTAACATGCTACGCTAATCGACGCTAACATGCTATTTACCGGCGGCGCTAAAGCAGACATGGCACAGAGATGTATGGATAACCTGTAGATGCATTTGCAACTATATTACGTTTCCTTCCACCCACATTTATTGCGAAACAAACACTTACCAATCGACGGATTTAAGTTGCTCCAGTGTCACGAGATGCGGAAGTCCTGATTGTTTGGTCCGCACATTTTACCGGCGATGCTAACGCAGCTATTCGGCCATGCTATGGCTATGAATAGCGTCAATAGCTATTCGCTCAATAGCTTCAGTTTCTTCTTCAATACTTTCATACTCCAACCATCCGTTTCAATACATGCGTAATCTGAGTCTGAATCCGAGCTAATGTCGCTATATCTTGCTGTGGTATTCCCATTGTTTGTTTACATTGGCAGCACTGTATGACATCACAGGGAAATGGATAGTGGTTTCGAAGATAGCGAAAATAAGGCACTTTAAAGCTTTATTTAGGGATATTCCGAGACCGGTAAAATTTTGAAAAAAAATTCAAAAAATACAACAAGCCACTGGAAACTGATTTTTATGGTTTTTAACCCTTTTGAAATTGTGATAATGTTCCCCTTTAAAGTGCCCTCTTTGGGGATTGTAACAGAGATCCATCTGGATTCATCAACTTCATTCTAAACCTTTCTTAACAAAAAAAGAAATCTTTAACGTCAATATTTGACGTGGATGCTTTTAAAAAAGGCTTAAAAATCCTTCTTTTTAAAAAAAGCCTTTTTATAGACATACATGCTGGTTATAGCTATTGGGCTGTTTCTAGTTGTATATTTTATTTATTTGTATTATCTTTTTACTATTATCATTATTATTATTATTACTATTTTTTACTCTGTGGCACTTTGAGGTTGTTTGCTCAATGTAAAGTGCTGTTTTACAAATAAAATATATTATAATTATCATTATATTTATGGAACATGTCCACAAAAAATCTAGCTGTCAACACTGAATATTGCATTGTTGCATTTCTTGTCACAGTTTATGAACTTTCATTCATATTTTGTTGAAGTATTATTCAATAAACATATTTAGAAAGGATTTTTGAATTGTTGCTATTTTTAGAATATTTTTTAAAAATCTCACGTACCCTTTGGCATACCTTCAAGTACCCCCAAAGGTACGCGTACCCCCATTTGAGAACCACTGGCTTAATGTACCAATAACCTGGGTTGATAACAGGACACAAAATATATGTGGTTGCTGTATATTTTCCAAAAAAAAAAAAAAAAAATGTAAATCCTTTCGGAAGTACAAGTCGAGCAGAAAAAGTGGTAAACATTATTCGCTCACACTAAAGAAAAATACAACATTGGTATGCGAGATGTGTGTTTTACTTCACACCCTGAGGTGTCGAATTGGATTCGGAATCCTCTTGGGCCTTCATGCGTCCCTTTTGCTAACACTCAAACTTTAATAATCCTCTATGTGAATGAAGGAAGTCATTTTTATTCCATAAAAAAAAAAGTTTATGAGTACAACGTGTCAAAAGATGAGTGCATTATTCAAAAAAACCACACACACACACACACGCATTGTGGCTCCGAGTGACAGCTCACCTCAGAGAGCTGCATATTTACTAGAGCGACACATGGGGAAATATGATGGCTCAGTGGAGGTGAAAGAGGAAGGAGGCTGGGGAAAATAACGGGACTGGTCAGACCCAAGTAAATGGGAGGAATAAAAATCAAGAAAAGGAGAAATATAAACACAAAAAGTTGTTTATGGCCTTATATATTATTGAGGGCGTCATTCTCTTGCAGCATTTTCTACAAGGTGCCCCTAATTTCCATTTTCTGCTGGAAGGGACAATATTCAATTATATTATCTTTAACTGCACTGCATGCATGCAGATATAGCCAGGTATTTTCTAAGTGCAGATGTCAAACACAGCGGTAGGCCTGTCATTTGAATACATGGCTCGGGGTTGTAGTCTGGCGCTACAAACACTACGTGCATGTTTGCAAGGGGTGATTATAACATGAATTATTAAAGGGAAAACAATGCTGTTCTGAAAACAACAAATCCATCGGTGGCCTTATAGACTTTTGCAGGGACTACAAAGAGGGATTTATATGACGGGGGAGGTGGGGTTGATCATTTTGCAATGCGGTCTGCTGAAAATGATGGAAAGTGCCGCTCGACGTAGCAACTCATGCTGTGGTCAAAGTTGGAATGGCCACAAAACACATTTTAAAGAGGAGCTGCACTTTTTGGGGGGACTTTTGTCTATCGACGGATGTTTTTTTTGTTCTTGTTTTTAACGCATTCTGGCAAGGCAAGGCAACTTTATTTTAGACCAGTTGATCTGCCGCTTCTTTTCTTTCTCCTATGTCCCCCCCCTCCCTTGTGGAGGGGGTCCGGTCCGATGACCATGGATGAAGTACTGGCTGTCCAGAGTCGAGACCCAGGATGGACCGCTCGTCGGGACCCAGGATGGACCGCTCGCCTGTATCGGTTGGGGACATCTCTACGCTGCTGATCCGCTTGAGATGGTTTCCTGTGGACGGGACTCTCGCTGCTGTCTTGGATCCGCTTGAACTGAACTCTCGCGGCTGTGTTGGAGCCACTATGGATTGAACTTTCACAGTATCATGTTAGACCCGCTCGACATCCATTGCTTTGGGTCCCCTAGAGGGGGGGGGGGTTGCCCACATCTGAGGTCCTCTCCAAGGTTTCTCATAGTAGGCATTGTCACTGGCGTCCCACTGGATGTGAATTCTCTCTGCCCACTGGGTGTGAGTTTTCCTTGCCCTTTTGTGGGTTCTTCCGAGGATGTTGTAGTCGTAATGATTTGTGCAATCCTTTGAGACATTTGTGATTTGGGGCTATATAAATAAACATTGATTGATTGATTGATATAGCACATTTACAACCATTTTTTAAAAATTGATCCAAAGTGACGCATTCTTAACACATTTTGGATGCGTGTTGTCACCCCAAAGATGCACGAGGACCAAGACAGGCAGGGATTTGCAGGTAAGACTTGATTTAATACAAAAATAAAAGAACACTGGTGCAAAACAGGCGAAGAAAAGGCGTGCCGAACGCTCGGTAAGCTAAGCTAAAACTTAGCAGAGTCCAAAGTAACGTGCCGAGCGCACGAGAAGCTAAGACAAGACTTAGCACTAGAAAACACATCAAAGATATACCAACGAGAATGTTGCGTGGAGCAAACAAACCATCCAGGCGGAACTGAAGTAGAAGGCAGGCTTTAAACTCAAGCAATCGTTGAAAACCAGGTGTGCGTAAAAACAAGAGCAGGTGGGACAATTTTGGAACAAAGGTAACCAGAAAAAACAAGGAAGTGCTCAAACCAGGGATCGGAAGAGTCCAAAAATAATCAGGGAACACAAAAAGACTCAAAACCCAAAACCATATATGATCCGGGTGGCGGATAGAGCATAGAGTAAAACACAAAACAAAGGACATAAACAATGGATGAGCTAATCAAGATAGTGCAAAAGCAATACAATAATAAAATAAGAAGTATTAAAAAAATTAAACATTGCAAAATTAAAAATAATAATAAAAGTGTGAAAAACTGGAAAAAAAAACTTCAGGTCAGGACTCTGTGCAGGCCAGTCAAGTTCATCCACACCAGACTCTGTCATCCATGTCTCTATGGACCTTGCTTTGTGCACTGGTGCACAGTCATGTTGGAATAGGAAGGGGCCCGCTCCTAACTGTTCCCACAAGGTTGGGAGGATGGAATTGTCCAAAATGTTTTGGTTTCCTGGAGCATTCAAAGTGCCTTTCACTGGAACTAAGGGGCCAAGCCCAACTCCTGAAAAACAACCCCACACCATAGTTCCTCCTCCACCAAATTTCCCACTCAGCATAATGCAGTCCGAAATGAACCATTTTTCAGGCAACCTCAAAACTTAGACTCGTCCAATCAGATTGCCAGATTGAATAGCGTGATTCATCACTCCAGAGAACGCGTCTCCACTCTAGAGTCCACTGGCGACGTGCTTTATACCACTGCATCCAACGCTTTGCATTGGACTTGGTTATGTATGGCTTAGATGCAGCTGCCCGGCCATGGAAACTCATTCCGAGAAGCTCTCTGCGTACTGTTCGTGGGCTAATTGGAAGTTCACATGAAGTTAGGAGCTCTGTATCAACTGACTTTGCAGACAGTCCGCGACCTCTTTGCACTATTGGCTTCAGCATCCGCTGACCACTTCAAGGCTGAGTTGCTGTTGTTCCCAAACTCTTCCATTTTCTTATAATAAAGTCGACAGTTGACTTTGGAATATTTAGGAGCAAGGAAATTTCCCGACTGGATTTGTTGCACAGGTGGCATCCGATGACGGTTCCACGCTGGAAATCACTGAGAGCGGCCCATTCTTTCACAAATGTTTGAAGAAACAGTCTCCATGCCTAAGTCCTTGATTTTATGCACCTGGCAAGTGATTAGGACACCTGATTCTTATCATTTAGACGGGTGGCCAAGTACTTTTGTCAATATAGTGTATGAAAATTCTATCAGTAGGCATTCTAATGACAGAAGAAATCGTACAGTAAGTGCTTTTTTATTGTGTTGTCTCTGACAAAGTCTGAAGTGAGCAGTAATCAGTGAAGTAAAAAGTGATCGTTGTGATACGTTTTTGACATGAATGCGCCCCGAATGCTGAAATACGCAATAATTAAATGCTATTGTAAATATTCCTGTTACTTTATTACATTTATGCATACAATGTATATACTTAGTGGTGGTGTTTGGATGTTTTTAGATAGTTTTATAGGCAGAATAGAGCAGACAAACAGAAAAACATGTTTTCTTCTTTAACCTTCGTCTTGTGTTAGGGTCGGCACCGATCCGTTTTAGTTTTTAAATGCATAAAAACACCACTTACATTTATTTTTTTGCATCAAAGCTTTTTGACTTTGTCAGGAACCTCTTTGTCAACAAAATAAAACATTTAAATTTTTTTCACTAAATTATAAAATGCTCTGGTAGAAATTATGCCCTTGGTGTTGTTAGGGTCAGTTTCGACCCGGTTATAAAAATAAGATGATGAAGCAACGATAAGAGCCAAAACTGAACACACTGAAAGCCAGCTCCTCTCCCAATCATGTGAGCTTTAGTGGATTCTCATTTGACCTTGTTATCCTGTACAAAAACAAACAAAAGACGGACACTAAAAGTGTCACTTTTTGCCACTCTGATTTTGTTTTCTTATTAGTTTTGGAACTAGTAATCTCTTGGTTTCATTTGCTTGATTGGTTGTTTGTTTGATGTTGGATTTCTGTTGCTGAAAAAAATACTTTTTAGCCTTTTTCTTGAATTAAATATATATGGGTCGAAATTGACCCGTAACACCATAGATGTTACTAAAGTTAAAATTCTTAAAATGAAAAAATAAACAAAACACATTTATTTAAGAGATGTGTTCTAATACCCCTTAGTAATAGTTAGGTAACACAACAACCTTTTTTATTTATTTATATGATTCTCTTGAGGTTCGTTTTACCATTTTTAAAAATTGAAATCGAGGGGTATACTGACAAAAAAAGGCCCAATGGCCCAAACCAAAAATATTAAAACCAATATTTTCAAGGATAAGGAAGCCTAACAAGGTAACCAAGAGATGAGACACAAATTGGATGATAGATAATTGTTTTTAGTGTATTTTACAGCTGATTTAAAACATGGGTCAAAACCGACCCATTAACATAAGAGATGGTAACAGAAAGCTAACACAAGAGGAAGGTTAACATAAGGAATGTGAATGATGGTCAAAATTCTAAAAAATATCCAAATCCCCTTTAAGATATTTCAACACTCTACTGCAATCTGGCGGTTAAAGTGGATAGTGTAATTCGTCTTGTTTCATGTGTCAGGTAAAGGGGAAATTTTAATCGCCTTTCTACTGTAAATATTTTTTGTTTCCCCCAGAACTTTGACCATGAAAAATAGTGACCTGACAAGATACTAGACTCACTGAAGTGCTGGGCAGACATTTAAAGGCACCAGCGATGCCTCAAGAGACAAAGGCCTCAAATAATGGATGTTATGGACCAAAGACGAAGCTGTCCAGTGGTCCAAATATGTGCCAGCTCCGGGAGCCTCATCTCAAACCAGTGCTTTGAGGCTATTATACGCAGCATGCAGGATGCTCTGTGACAATAAGAGCCAGGGAGCATGGAGGAAAATGGCAGCTTCAACAGCTGTCAGGGCAGGTTTAAGCTTCCGTCCTCGACCGCTTTGGCAGGAAGATGAAGTCCAATTCACAAAACAGAGCTTTGCAGTCGGGTCAAGTCATCATGGTTAAGGTTGTCTGGATCTGAGTTGGAAACGGTTATTACCTTCATGAAATGTTTGATTTTGGTAAATCGGAAATTGTTATTGTCTGTTAACATGCACTGTAGTTCCTAAATAAACATACACCAATTGTAATTTAGGATTTTATATATAAATATATATATATATATATATATATATATATATATATATATATATATATATATATACAGTACAGGCCAAAAGTTTGACATACCTTCTCACTCAATGCGTTTTCTTTATTTGCATGACTATTTACATTGTATATTTTCACTGAAGGCATCAAAACTATGAATGAACACATTTGGAGTTAAGTACTTAACAAAAAAAAGGTGAATAACTGAAGACATGTTTTATATTCTAGTTTCTTCAAAATAGCCACCCTATATATGTATATATATACATATATATATATATACATATTTCTTCCTCCAAACACGAGGAGTTGAGTTTATACCAAAATGGATACATGGATGATACAGCAGAGGATTGGGAGAAAGTCATGTGGTCAGATGAAACCAAAATAGAACTTTTTGGTTTAAACTCAACTCGTCGTGTTTGGAGGAAGAAGAATACTGAGTCGCATCCCAAGAACACCACACCTACTGTGAAGCATGGGGGTGGAAACATCATGCTTTGGGGCTGTTTTTCTGCTAAGGGGACAGGACGATTGATCCGTGTTAAGGAAAGAATGAATGGGGCCATGTATCGAGAGATTTTGATCCAAAACCTCCTTCCATCAGTGAGAGCTTTGAATGGTTGACCAATTACTTATTTTCCACCATAATTTACAAATAAATTCTTTAAAATTCCTTCAATGTGAATTCCTGGATTTTTTTTTCCACATTCTGTCTCTCACAGTTGAAGTGTACCTATGATGAATATTACAGACCTCTGTCATCATTTTAAGCGGGAGAACTTGCACAATCGATGGCTGACTAAATACTTTTTTGCCCCACTGTGTATATATATATATATATATATATATATATATATATATATATATATATATATATATCTATCAATCAATCAATCAATCAATGTTTACTTATATAGCCCTAAATCACTAGTGTCTCAAAGGGCTGCACAGACCACTACGACATCCTCGGTAGGCCCACATAAGGGCAAGGAAAACTCACACCCAGTGGGACATCGGTGACAATAATGACCCAGTGGGACGTCGGTGACAATGATGACTATGAGAACCTTGGAGAGGAGGAAAGCAATGGATGTCGAGCGGGTCTAACATGATACTGTGAAAGTTCGATCCATAATGGATCCAACACAGTCGCGAGAGTCCAGTCCAAAGCGGATCCAACACAGCAGCGAGAGTCCGTTCACAGCGGAGCCAGCAGGAAACCATCCCAAGCGGAGGCGGATCAGCAGCGCAGAGATGTCCCCAGCCGATACACAGGCAAGCAGTACATGGCCACCGGATCGGACCGGACCCCCTCCACAAGGGAGAGTGGGACATAGAAGAAAAAGAAAAGAAACGGCAGATCAACTGGTCTAAAAAGGGAGTCTATTTAAAGGCTAGAGTATACAAATGAGTTTTAAGGTGAGACTTAAATGCTTCTACTGAGGTGGCATCTCAAACTTTTACCGGGAGGGCATTCCAGAGTACTGGAGCCCGAACGGAAAACGCTCTATAGCCCGCAGACTTTTTTTGGGCTTTGGGAATCACTAATAAGCCGGAGTCTTTTGAATGCAGATTTCTTGCCGGGACATATATACATATATACATTATATATCTATACACACACATATATATATATATATATATATATATATATATATATATATATATATATATATATATATATATATTGAATTTAAAATAGGAGATTCCAAACCAACAGCATCAAAAATAAACCAGATAATAATTGTTGTCACCAACAGCTGCACTAAAAATTATTAAACCACAACATAATTATCTTTTAAAATATGCTGAATTTCAATGGATTTCTGTTGTTTAAATGCAGTTTGTCGAGTGTTATTTTAATAATTTTTAGGGGGCTTTATTTAATTTTAGATCCCCATAGCAGCCATTGTTTTACAGTAAATTCTAACCTTTTTTTTTTTTTTTTTTTCAAAAAGATAACATTTTCAAATGCATTGGTAATTTCGTAGTATCTTGAGGCAAATCCTTGTACATTTATATCCAAATGTTATCAACTGTTACCATTGGGCAGCCATAACTGCAATATGGCCCTCAACTGTAAACGAGTGTGACACGCCTGCTTTAGTGGATCAGGCCCAGAGTGAGTTGAGTGGGTTGTGTAATTCCTCACTGAATGTAATTATTACCGCAGTTAATAAAGCATCTGAGATTGCATTAGCGACTGTGTCTCTACTTCTCCACTTCGGGGGATAACAGTGCTAATAGTCATGGGACGTGTTAAACAGGTAAAAAGCTGAGACGGGATATTGACAGGATTTGACCTTGGACTTGGTGCACCACAGGTTTTTTCTGACGATCAATAAAGGTGAGGGGAAACACTGTTCTGCCTCATGCAAACTGCATAAGACAATAACCCCCTTTCAGGAGCTTTTGCACAAATCTCTTAAGAACTTAACAGATCCCACTCAAAGGATTGAAAGTAAAACTACAGCCAGTCTTCAATGACTATCTGTAATTGTCTCCAGGGAGACGACTTGACCACACGGGAGGAGTCTCTGAGAAAATGTATTTAATTCCTCCTGGGGTTTTGACATTTTTCTTAAAAGTTAGACGCTTCCCTTTTATTAGGCACTTTCTATCAGCCGTTTTATACGTCATTTGTTTTTAGTTCACAGGTTCTCTGTTACCCCTGTGGTGATACAGACTGGCCTATTTATCTGCAGTAGACTGCCTGAATAAGGGCTTCGGTTCCCGGGGGGAAAACATCCCTGGCACAGCCAACTCCAGTCGGATAGATGTAAGCATGATGGGAATTAGGAAACTTTCACGGTATACCGGTATTAGTATAGTACCGCGATACTAATGAATCATTTTCGGTACGATACCATCTCTGATACGTACCAGTCCCAAAATGTAAACGAACGCCATTGGTGGATTGACACCCTAACATCCACTGTAATGATATCAAGTACAAGCACGTATCTAATCCATACTACTATGATAATATTTGGCATCACAGCATCTTATTTTTTTTTTTAATGTATATTATATTTATAAACTCAGGAAATATGTCCCTGGATACATGACGACTTTGAATATGACCAATGTATGATCCTGTTACTGCTTGGTATCTGTCACAATTTTTTGTTGTTGATGAACCCCAAGATGCAGAGACGGAGGCAGGCATAGAATATGAAAACACGATTTAATTAAAACTAAACAAGAACAAACAAAAATCACGCACGTGGGCGGAATAACAAACTAAGGGAGCTAGCACTGGGAGCTAGAAACAAAAAGGAACTTTAGCATGGAAGCTCGTGGATAGCAAAACAGAAAAACTGGAAATAACTAATGCTAACAGAAACAGATTACCGCTACGACGACCAGGACAAAAATGTAGCATGACAGGTAGTAGCTGTAACAAAACGACACAACAGGTAGCACGACAAGAGGGATATGTGGCAACGACAATACAAATGACAATACAATGATCCAGCACTGACTGGAGGAACAAAGCAGGATAAATAGGAGATGGCCGATTGACATCAGGTGCGACCGGATGCCAATCAGCCGCGGCTGAGTGAAAACAGGACACAGGGAGACAAACAGGAAGCTGAAACAAAATAAGAGCACTAGACAGGAAATACTAAACACACAGAGGAGAAACTAAAACACTAACAAACTGTCAGTGGCAACTGACAGTATCGGATTGATACCCACATTTGTGGTATCATCCAAAACTAATGTAAAGTATCAAACAACAGAAGAATAAGTGATTATTACATTTTAACAGAAGTGTAGATCGAACATGTTAAAAGAGAAAGTAAGCAGATATCAACAGTAAATGAACAAGTCGATTGATAATTCATTTTCTACCTTTTGTCCTTGATAATGTTGACAAAATAATAGAATGATAAAAGACACAGTATGTTACTGCATATGTCAGCAGACTGATTAGGAGCCTTTGTTTGTTTACTTACTACTAAAAGACAAGTTGTCTAGTATGGTCAGTATTTTATTTAAGGACTTAACTGCAATAAGAAACATATGTTTGATATACCCTAATTTTTTTCTGTTAAAATAAAGCCAGTAATGCAATTTTTTGTGGTCCTCTTTATTTAGAAAAGTACCAAAAAGTACCGAAATAATTTTAGTACCGGTGCCAAAAATATTGTCATTGTTACAACACTTGTCAGGTTCAAACTCAGATGACATCTATTAAACAGACAAGAAGCAAGGAATTAAACAGAGACACGATTCAGATTAGCTCATTGAGGAAAAACTTCAAAAAGATGTGGCTCTTTTGATGACAGTATCTGGCTCTCGGATAAATCTCAGCTGACATTGCTTAACACGTTAAGTAATGAATAATTCCACATGTAATCACAGTGTTAAAAATAACGTTCAAAATATAAAACATTCTCATGCTTTTTTATGTTCAAGAAGTTGCGTTAATGGTAAGAAGTAATTTATTCATTATCGGTTAGTGTGGGGCTTGCTCTCCGCCGGGTTCTTCAGATCACCGAGCACTGACATGAGAGCCTGTTTTAGGGTTACAATATTGTTTTATTTTTCAATAAGTCTCTCAGTTGCTTTCCAGGAGTTGTCTTTTTCTTTTTCATCCTCACTCGCGCTCTGGCTCTAGCCCCTACCCCGTCTCTCTTCCTGGTTGCTGCTTATAACAGAGCGACAGGTGATTAGATAACAAGGCCCAGGTGGGCCGTCTACGCTGATTGAGGCCGGTCCTGGCAACACCCTGCTTTGCTGCAGGCCCGCAGGCCACGCCCCCTCCACAGTTAGCTTCAGAATAACAATGTTATTACAAAGAATAAGAGACCTATTATTCTCTATACATGCTGGTCTTACTTAAAAACGCATGTGGTTAGTTGTGTACAGTGTTAAAAATATATTAAATGGCTCTCAGGGAAATACATTTTAAAATATTTGGCTTCTTGGCTCTCTCAGCCAAAAAGGTTCCCGACCCCTGCTTTAAACAAAGGTTGCACTCCTCTTTTATTTGGACTTTCCCTGATTACATGGCAACAGCTGTCTCTAAAGGGAGAGGGGGGTCGTAAACAGCCGTTTTCCTCATTCATTAAACAGTACAAAGAAAAGATGTCTGGAGCTTGCATCGGGTCCTGCTTCCTCTCCGCTTCGTAGATCTCGGGTCAAGACAAGATCTTCCTGTGGATTACAGTAGATCAAAGAAACTGACACCTTCCTGTCGCTTCCCATCATACACAGTGGTGATTTACAAGCCTTTTGCTTGGTAAGATCAAAGGGAGCTTTTGTCATCTGGCCGGGAACTCCTGGAAACACAAAGTTTTGTGATAACTTACCGTATTTTTCGGACTATAAGTCACAGTTTTCTTTCATAGTGCGACTTATACTCAGGAGCAACTTATGTGTGAAATTATGAACACATTACCATAAAATATCAAATAATATTATTTAACTCATTCACGTAAGAGACTAGACGTATAAGATTTCATCGGATTTAGCAATCAGGAGTGATAAACCTTACATTTTTTCTGTTAAAATAAAGCTAATAATGCAATTTTTTGTGGTCCCCTTTATTCAGAAAAGTACCGAAAAGTACCGAATTAATTTTAGTACCTGTGCCAAAAATATTGTCATTGTTACAACACTTGTCAGGTTCAAACACAGATGACATCTATTAAACAGACAAGAGGCAAGGAATTAAACAGAGACATGATTTAATGTAGCTCATTGAAGAGACACGTCTGGGCTGTACTCTTCGTACAGTCTTCCACCACGCTTCAAACAAAGGTTGCACACACTCCTCTTTTATTTGAACTCTCCCTGATTACATGGCAACAGCTGTTTCTAAGGGGAGAGGGGGGTCGTAAACAGCCGCTGCCCCTCGGTCATTAAACGGCACAAAGAAAAAAATGCTTCCTCTCCGCTTTGTAGATCTCGAGTCAAGACAAGATCTTCCTGTGGATTACAGTAGATCAAAGAAACCGACACCTTCCTGTCGCTTCCCATCATACACAGTGGTGATTTACAAGCCTTTTGCTTGGTAAGATCAAAGGGAGCTTTTGTCCTCTGGCCGGGAACTCCTGGAAACACAAAGTTTTGTGATAACTTACCGTATTTTTCGGCCTATAAGTCGCAGTTTTATTTCATAGTTTTGCCGGGTCTGCGAGTTATACTCAAATAATATTATTTAGCTCATTCACGTAAGAGACTAGACGTATAAGATTTCATCGGATTTAGCAATTAGGAGTGAGAGATTTTTCGGTAAAGGTATAGCATGTTCTATATGTTATAGTTATTTGAATGACTCTTACCATATGTTAGGTTAACATAGCAGTTGGTTATTTATGCCTCATATAACCTACACTTATTCAGCCTGTTGTTCACTATTCTTTATTTATCTTAAATTGCCTTTCAAATGTCTATTCTTGGTGTTGGGTTTTATCAAATATATTTACCCCAAAAATGCGACTTATACTCCAGTGCGACTTATATATGCGTATTTTTCCTTCTTTATTATGCATTTTCGGCAGGTGCGACTTATACTCTGGAGCAATTTATACTCTGGAAAATACGGTAGATACAACTCTTCTGACAACACTAGAATGAGGTGGTTTATGACAATTATAAGCACAGACCATAGGTGAGACTAAAAAATGTCCATGATGGTATATAAAAAAAAAAGAATGTTCAAAACATTGATTAAAAGAACTCCCTTCCGGTGTAGTGTCCTTCAAGGTGGATTGGAACATGTTGTGAAGGATAACTTTATTTTTGCTCTTTGTCGATTATGGATTTATTCTTCTCTCTCCTTCCACCTCATACTTTCCCTGTTCTTCTCCTGGGGATGTGGACTTGCTGAAAACTTCTCCAACTCTGGAGCCGTAATTGAATGGTAGTGTTTTTTTCTAATAGAGCATTACGCTGTTTCCATCTTGGCAGCTCCTATTGATTTTAACTTTGCAGCATTGTAAACAATCCGGGGGGGGGGCGTCTGTAAGCAGAAGGATGGAGACTTCGGTTTAGACGGTAATTCCGGGGCTTTAAACTTTGTTGTATAGTTGCCAGTGTGACCGATATTGCGAGTTTGTTTGACTTTAATAGCACCTTAGCCGCTCTAACTTCCTCTCAAAGGAACAGTTTAAGGCTGGTTTGGATTATTTGATCCTTTCTGGAAACAAGGTATCACCAAGATCACCTGCTAAGTAACTCTTAATTAGGGATTCTTAATTCTAGGAGCCAACCTTGGCTCCGAAGGTCTTTCACAACTTTCTCAAGGGGTTCACGAAGAGTTGTGGACTACTAAAAGATGGCCTTGCCAATGGAAGCTGGGGAGAATCCCGGTGGAATCCTTCTCGGGGTGCATGAAGGCGCAACAAAGAGGGCTAGGGAAGTGTGTTTGACTCCAGGGGAAAACCAGGGGGAGTTCGTGGAAGTTTTTTGACACCACTCATATATGAAATGCACCGTAAATTCTCGACTATAAGCCGCTACTTTTTTTCTATGCCTTGGAACCCTGGGGATAATTTTATTATCACATCTGTTTAGTATTCAATTTTCTTAGTTCGTGGTGGCACTTCCTGTTTGGTTCCGTTTCCATAGTTACGCATTTAGTGTCACTTGTCTCTTGTTTGTTGTCGCGCACCTGCCTCCTAATTTTCCTCCCTATTTAGGCTTGCCTTTGTTTGGCCTTCGGCCTCGCAGTGTAGTTTGCTTTCCACCCAACAGGTGACGCTGCTCTCCCGCATTTTGGTAAAGTACTTTTGAACTCGATTAGCTTCCACGCTATTTGTATGTTTATTTTCCTAGCTCACATGCTAGCGTCCTTAGGTGTGTCTAGCTCTCATGCTAGTTCAGTTGGTTTTGTTTATAGTGCCTATGTGCAAGTCTTTTTGTTCCTAGTCTGTTTTTGTGGTTACAAATACATTTTTTCTTACTTTTATGCTGTGTCCATTTCGCATTGCATTCAACGAGAGAACGCAATCCACACCACGATGCCAGCAAAACGTCACATGAGGAGGCCAATTTTTGAAGCGGCACAATGTGCCAACGTCACTGTTTTTTGAGGGTTTTGTATTTTTTTTCAGTTTTTACAAATTCCTGAGTAAATTCACCAAAACGTCACCGTAGAGTTAACAAGTCTGTTTAGCTGATTAGAGAGCCAGCATCCCCAGCCAGTGGGTGCATAGCGATGACATCTGTTTTGTATTTTCCGCCGTTTTACTGCCCTACTACAGATATATAAGTTATGCAAATAGACATTTACAAAATATTTATTTGTAAATAACTAATTTTACAATGTTCAGCATATATCTGCGGCTCATCGTCCGGTGTGACTAATACATGGGAAAATACATTTAGTGGGTGCGGATTATGTATAAAATGTGATATACCTTTTTTTCTGTGGTGAACTCCACATCATTTTTCTTCTGAAGTCCACATAAGGAAATTATGAGAACCCACTGTGATAATAATTGACACATTGTCAGAAGATGACGGCTCCAGCATGCACACACATGCGGATAGCTTGTCAAATTGTCTCAGCATTGCTTTGTCCCCCTCGCCATTAAGAATATATCAAAGAAGAAGTCAACGCTTCCACAGAGGATGAATTAAATATAAAGACAAAACGAAGATGGATTATGAGTGCAGGTTTGCAGGGGATGATCAGATATCATTTTTACAGAATCAAAAAAAAAAAAGGCTTTATTTGTCGAAGTTTGTTGGTGACGAACCCCAAGATGCAGAGATGGAGGCAGGCATTGGATAGGAAAACGTCAATCAATCAATCAATGTTTACTTATATAGCCCTAAATCACTAGTGTCTCAAAGGGCTGCACAAACCACTACGACATCCTCGGTAGGCCCACATAAGGGCAAGGAAAACTCACACCCAGTCAAGTCCAAAGCGGATCCAACACAGCAGCGAGAGTCCCGTTCACAGCGGAGCCAGCAGGAAACCATCCCAAGCGGAGGCGGATCAGCAGTGCAGAGATGTCCCCAGCCGATACACAGGCGAGCAGTACATGGCCACCGGATCGGACCGGACCCCCTCCACAAAGGAGAGTGGGACATAGGAGAAAAAGAAAAGAAACGGCAGATCAACTGGTCTAAAAAGGGAGTCTATTTAAAGGCTAGAGTATACAAATGAGTTTTAAGGTGAGACTTAAATGCTTCTACTGAGGTAGCATCTCGAACTGTTACCGGGAGGGCATTCCAGAGTACTGGAGCCCGAAATGAAAACGCTCTATAGCCCGCAGATTTTTTGGGGGCTTTGGGAATCACTAATAAGCCGGAGTCCTTTGAACGCAGATTTCTTGCCGGGACATATGGTACAATACAATCGGCAAGATAGGATGGAGCTAGACCGTGTAGTATTTTATACGTAAGTAGTAAAACCTTAAAGTCACATCTTAAGTGCACAGGAAGCCAGTGCAGGTGAGCCAGTACAGGCGTAATGTGATCAAACTTTCTTGTTCTTGTCAAAAGTCTAGCAGCCGCATTTTGTACCAACTGTAATCTTTTAATGCTAGACATGGGGAGACCCGAAAATAATACGTTACAGTAATCGAGACGAGACGTAACAAACGCATGGATAACGATCTCAGCGTCTTTAGTGGACAGAATGGAGCAAATTTTAGCGATATTACGGGGATGAAAGAAGGCCGTTTTGGTAACGCTTTTAATGTGTGACTCAAAGGAGAGAGTTGGGTCAAAGATAACACCCAGATTCTTTACCGTGTCGCCTTGTTTAATTGTTTGGTTGTCAAATGTTAGAGTTGTATCATTAAATAGAGGTCGATGTCTAGCAGGACCGATAATCAGCATTTCCGTTTTTTTGGCGTTGAGTTGCAAAAAGTTAGCGGACATCCATTGTTTAATTTCATTAAGACACACCAACATGATTTAATAAAAATACTAAAACAAGAACAAACCAAAGGGGCACAACAAAAAGCGCGCACGAGGCGGATAACGAATAAAGAGAGCTAGCATGGGAACTAAAACATAAACGGAGCTTAGCATGGAAGCTAGCAAAAACAAAAAGGCCTAGCGTGGAAGCTAGCAGGTATCGAGCAGGAAACAGACGTGGTGCATGTAATATGAAAACAAACTTGGAAGCAGGGAACAACAGACAGTAAGCTACAGACTGCAATCAAATATAACTTACCGCAACGCTGCATTGACAAAACATGATACGACACGACACGACAGGTAGCAACGACAAGAGCGACACGACAATAATCCAGCACTGACTGGAGGAACAAAGCAGGTAAAATAGGAATCGGGCTGATTGACACCAGGTGTGGCCAAGTGCCAATCAGCCACATACAAAATAATAGCGCTGACAGGAAATACTAAACACACACAAAACTAAAACACAAACAAACATTTGACAACCAAATAATAAAACAAGGTGACTCTGTAAAAAATGTGTGACTCTCTCCTTTGAGTCACACATTAAAAGCGTTACTAAAACGGCCTTCTTTCATCTCCGTAATATCGCTAAAATTCGCTCCATTTTGTCCACTAAAGACGCCGAGATCATTATCCCTGTGTTTGTTACGTCTCGTCTCGATTACTGTAACGTATTATTTTCGGGTCTCCCCATGTCTAGCATTAAAAGATTACAGTTGGTACAAAATGCGGCTGCTAGACTTTTGACAAGAACAAGAAAGTTTGATCACATTACGCCTGTACTGGCTCACCTGCACTGGCTTCCTGTGCACTTAAGATGTGACTTTAAGGTTTTACTACTTACGTATAAAATACTACACGGTCTAGCTCCATCTTATCTTGCCGATTGTATTGTACCATATGTCCCGGCAAGAAATCTGCGTTCAAAAGACTCCGGCTTATTAGTGATTCCTAGAGCCCAAAAAAAGTCTGCGGGCTATAGAGCGTTTTCCATTCGGGCTCCAGTACTCTGGAATGCCCTCCCGGTAACAGTTCGAGATGCTACCTCAGTAGAAGCATTTAAGTCTCACCTTAAAACTCATCTGTATACTCTAGCCTTTAAATAGACCTCCTTTTTAGACCAGTTGATCTGCCGCTTCTTTTCTTTCTCCTATGTCCCCCCCTCCCTTGTGGAGGGGGTCCGGTCCGATGACCATGGATGAAGTACTGGCTGTCCAGAGTCGAGACCCAGGATGGACCGCTCGTCGGGACCCAGGATGGACCGCTCGCCTGTATCGGTTGGGGACATCTCTACGCTGCTGATCCGCTTGAGATGGTTTCCTGTGGACGGGACTCTCGCTGCTGTCTTGGATCCGCTTGAACTGAACTCTCGCGGCTGTGTTGGAGCCACTATGGATTGAACTTTCACAGTATCATGTTAGACCCGCTCGACATCCATTGCTTTCGGTCCCCTAAAGGGGGGGGGGGGGTTGCCCACATCTGAGGTCCTCTCCAAGGTTTCTCATAGTCAGCATTGTCACTGGCGTCCCACTGGATGTGAATTCTCCCTGCCCACTGGGTGTGAGTTTTCCTTGCCCTTTTGTGGGTTCTTCCGAGGATGTTGTAGTCGTAATGATTTGTGCAGTCCTTTGAGACATTTGTGATTTGGGGCTATATAAATAAACATTGATTGATTGATTGATTGAAACTGTCAGTGGCAAGCCTGACATTATTGTTGCAGTTCTCCTGAATTCTAAGAGTATGAGTACTTGTCGGTCTGCATAGCGAGCGAGTGCCAGTTGTGTTCGCCTCCTATGTTTGTGCCAGACATGGTCATGGCTCTTGTAAAAATAGCCTCTTTTAACGTTTAACAGCATTTTTTTTTTTTTTTTAGAATGTCACTGGAACGTAAGCCTGCATTAGCCTTTCAGAGAGATAAAATTAATAAGAATATTAATCGTATGCTCCGGACAGACGGCGTCTCAGAGGTCAGTCACATCCTTCAAAGGCCACAACACAACAAATTCCCTCATTTTGAAAACTGTCAAGAGAATAAAAAATGGTAATTCCAAGAATTGATATTAGTGGGAGGCTTCCACTGAAAGAGAGGGCTTTCTTCCCCTGTGCATTTTGATTTGGTAAATCAGTGTAAAACATGACATTTGTTGAAGTATTTAAAATGCTTCACTTTTTTAACTTTTTGTTATGTTTTAGCCTTATTCCTGAATGGAATATATTCACTTCTGTCCACAAAAATTGGACACACAATACCAAAGTAATAAAGGTTTGGTAACACTTTGGTATGGGGAACACATATTCACCATTAATTAGTGGCTTATTAACATGCAAATTAGTAACATATTGTCTCTTAATTAGTCATTATTAAGTACTTATTATTGCCTTATTCTACATGTTCTCATTAACTAAGAGTCTTCTCTCAATAATCTCAGAATTATTGCTTATTAGTAGCCCTAACCCTGACCCCAACCCTTATATCAGTGTTTTTTTAACCTTTTCTGAGCTGAGGCACCTTTTTTTCCATTGAAAAAATTCTGAGGCACACCACCAGCAGAAAACATTAAAACATGAAACTCAGCAGCCGATATCGACGATAAAAAGTTGTTCTCGCAATTGTCCGACATGAATTCAAACCATAATCATGCATCACTATAGCTCTAGTCTCAAAGTAAGTGTACTGTCATGACATTTGCTCCCATAACAATGCAGATAGTTTTCTTCTTTGTTCCGGAGGACACGACGTCCACAATTTCCCAAAACTATGTGAAATGTGGACACATCAGACCACAGAAAACTTTCACACTTTGCATCGGTCCATCTTAGATGAGCTGGAGGCACAGCGAAGCCGGCGGCGGTTCTGGGTGTTGTTGATAAATGGCTTTGCATAGAAGAGTTTTAATGTTGCGGCCGACTGTAGTGACTGACAGTGGTTTTCTGAAGTGTTCCTGAGCACATGTGGTGATATCTTTTACACACTGATGCCGCTTTTTGAAGTGGTACCGCCTGAGGGATCGAAGGGCCTTAATATCATCACTTACGTGCAGTGGTTTCTCCAAATTCTCTGAACCTTTTTGATGATATCACGGACCGTAGATGGTGAAATCCCGAAATTCCTTGCAATATCTTGTTGAGAAATGTTGTTCTTAAACTGTTCGACAATTTGCTGACACATTTGTTCACAAAGTGGTGACCATCGCCCCGTCCTTGTTTGTGAATGACTGAGCATTTTATGGTAGCTGCTTTTATACCCAATCATGGCATCCACCTGTTCCCAACTAGCCTGTTCACCCGTTGGATGTTTCAAATAAGTGTTTGATGAGCATTCCTCAACTTTCTCGGTCTTTTTTTTTGCCAAAGTCATACAAAAAATTTTGACACATTTTTAAATGATAAATATATGATAGACGGGTAGTACTTGTATAGCGCTTTTCTACCTTTCAAGGTACTCAACGCGCTTTGACACTACTTCCACATTTACCCATTCACACACACATTCACACACTGATGGAGGGAGCTGCCATGCAAGGCGCCAACCAGCACCCGTCAGGAGCAAGGGTGAAGTGTCTTGCTCAGGTCACAACGGACGTGACAAGGTTGGTACTAGGTGGGGATTGAATCAGGGACCCTCGGGTTGCGCACGGCCACGCCGTCCCATTTTTGAGTGCTATCTGTAATGTTCGCTATTTTCAATGGAACATTTAAAGTGTTGGTGTTGTTTACTGGCGTCATATTGCAGTCTACACATATCTCTTATGTGTGGCTGCCATCTACTGGTCACACTTACCATTACACCGTGTACCACATGAAATTGCTTCGAGGTGGGTAAGCACAACCAGAATGATTCCGTACATTATAAGGTTATAAGGCGCTGTTGATTTTTGAGAAAATTAAAGGCTCTTAAGTGCGTCTTTTAGTCTGAAAAATACGGTATGTGAGTAAGAGGTCCCCACTCCACAGCTCCATCCGCTTGGGGGATCCTTGGCCTGGAAAATTTTGTCGACTCCCGGTTTAGAGTGATGAAGTAACTTTCATGTTTGGAAGATGATGGAAAATGAGGTCGAGTCACAGGAGATGAGACGACTAATTATGAGCAGCAGTGAGTCAGTGCACAAAAACACACTGTCAGACAATATTTTAGTCATTGTTACCTCGTTCTAACATTTGGAGCTGCTTACGTTACACTTAGTATAACATCTGTTATGTATTGGTATTGTTGGCAGCACGGTGCTTGTGCCTCACAATATGAACGTCCCGGGTTCGATCCCCAAGCAGTAGGCAATGGATGGAAGGGTGGATACTAGTATTTTATTCAAATAGTTAAAGTAGCTATCGTGGGATCACACTCCTCAGCCTTCCCGGTAAGGTTTATTCAGGTGTACTGAAGAGGAGGCTTCGCCGGATAGTCGAACCTCGGATTCAGGAGGAACAGTGTGGTTTTCGTCCTGGTCGTGGAACTGTGGACCAGCTCTATACTCTCGGCAGGGTTCTTGAGGGTGCATGGGAGTTTGCCCAACCAGTCTACATGTGCTTTGTGGACTTGGAGAAGGCATTGGACCGTGTCCCTCGGGAAGTCCTGTGGGGAGTGCTCAGAGAGTATGGGGTACCGGACTGTCTTATTGTGGCGGTCCGCTCCCTGTACGATCAGTGCCAGAGCTTGGTCCGCATTGCTGGCAGTAAGTCGAACACATTCCCAGTGAGGGTTGGACTCCGCCAAGGCTGTCCTTTGTCACCGATTCTGTTCATAACTTTTATGGACAGAATTTCTAGGCGCAGTCAAGGCGTTGAGGGGTTCCGGTTTGGTGACCGCAGGATTAGGTCTCTGCTTTTTGCAGATGATGTGGTCCTGATGGCTTCATCTGACCGGGATCTTCAGCTCTCACTGGATCGGTTCGCAGCAGAGTGTGAAGCGACCGGAATGAGAATCAGCACCTCCAAGTCTGAGTCCATGGTTCTCGCCCGGAAAAGGGTGGAGTGCCATCTCCGGGTTGGGGAGGAGACCCTGCCCCAAGTGGAGGAGTTCAAGTACCTAGGAGTCTTGTTCACGAGTGGGGGAAGAGTGGATCGTGAGATCGACAGGCGGAACGGTGCGGCGTCTTCAGTAATGCGGACGTTGTACCGATCCGTTGTGGTGAAGAAGGAGCTGAGCCGGAAGGCAAAGCTCTCAATTTACCGGTCGATCTACGTTCCCATCCTCACCTATGGTCATGAGCTTTGGGTCATGACCGAAAGGATAAGATCCCGGGTACAAGCGGCCCAAATGAGTTTCCAGGGCTCTCCCTTAGAGATAGGGTGAGAAGCTCTGCCATCCGGGAGGAACTCAAAGTAAAGCCGCTGCTCCTCCACATGGAGAGGAGCCAGATGAGGTGGTTTGGGCATCTGGTCAGGATGCCACCCGAACGCCTCCCTAGGGAGGTGTTTAGGGCACGTCCAACCGGTAGGAGGCCACGGGGAAGACCCAGGACACGTTGGGAAGACTATGTCTCCCGGCTGGCCTGGGAATGCCTCGGGATCCCCCGGGAAGAGCTAGACGAAGTGGCTGGAGATAGACTTCCCTGCTTAGGCTGCTGCCCCCGCGACCCGACCTCGGATAAGCGGAAGATGATGGATGGATGGATGGAAAGTAGCTAAATCATAATCAAATTTTAAAATCTGCCACAACCTTGCTTGATACCTTTTAAATTGTGGTTGAATGCGCTGTGTATTTTCTTATTGTACTCATGATTCTGAATAAACTAAATGTTTAACATCAGAGAAAATCCACACACTATATACTTGTGTCTCCAATAATAAACACAGACACACTAAAATGTGAGAATACTCTTTTGCGTGTGCTATTAATTTTATTCAAGTCAACATTTTACAAGAAAAAACGAACATTTGGGCAATTTTATGATAAAAGTTGGTATTTAAATCAATACCATTCGCAATTTTACAAGAAAAGCTTAACATGTTGTCAATTTTGTAAAAAGAGTTGTAATTTTACTCAACAAAAGTCACATTTCTATAAGAAACCTTTAAAATGTTGGCAATTTTTAATAATAATCGGAGTTTCGCTTGGCAAAATTATGTCAAAAGTCATAATTATACAATAAAAAGTCACTATTTGACAAGAACAACAAAAAAATGGCAAAAAAGTCGAAATTTTACAAGAAAAGCTTAAAATTTTAAGCCAAAGTGATGAAAACAGTCGTAATTTTACTTGACAAAAGTCACATTTCAATAAAAAACCTTTAAAATGTTGACAATTTTTAATAATAATCGGAGTTTCGCTTGGCAAAATTATGACAAAAGTCATAATTTTACTCAAAAAATTGCACTATATGACCAGAACAACAAAACAATGGCAAAACAGTCGCAATTTTACAAGAAAAGCTTAAAATTTTGGCCAAAGTTATGAAAAGAGTCGTAATTTTACTCGATATAAGTCTAATTTTTATTAGAAAACTTTAAAATGTTGGCAATATTGTAATAATGATCAGAGTTTCACCTGGCAAAATTATGACAGAAGTCATAATTTTACTCCAAAAATTTCACTATTTGACAAGAACAACAGAAAAATGGCAAAAAAGTCACAATTTTGGCCAAAGTTTTGAAAAGAGTAGTAATTTTACTCGACAAAAGTAACATTTGTATAAGAAAACTTTGAAATTTTTGCAATATTGTAATAATAATCGGAGTTTCCCCTGGCCAAATTATGAAAAAAGTCATGATTTTACTCCAAAAATGTTGCTATTAGACAAGGAAAACAACAAAAAAGGGCAAAAAAGTCGCAATTTTACAAAAAAAGCTTAAAATCTTGGCCAAATTTATAAGAGTCGTAATATTACTCAAAAAAAGTCACATTTCTAGAAGAAAACTTTAAAATGTCGACAATATTATAATACTAATCTCAGTTTCACCTGGCAAAATTATGACAAAAGTCATCATTTTACTCAAAAAATGTCACTTTTAGACAAGAACAAAAAATGGCAAAAATGGCGCAGTTTTACAAGAAAAGCTTAAAATTTTGGCCAAAGTTATGAAAAAGAGTTGTAATTTTACTCGACAAACGTCACATTTCTAGAAGAAAACTTTAAAATGTTGGCAATATTATAATAATAATCTCAGTTTCACCTGGCGGAATTATGACAAAAGTCATAATTTTACTCAAAAAAAATGTCACTATTTGACAAGAACAAAAAATGGCAAAAAAGTCGAAAGTTTACAAGAAAAGCTTGAAATTTTGGCCGAAAATATGAAAAGAGTCGTAATTTTACTCGACATAAGTCACATTTCTATAAGAAAACTTTAAAATGTTGGCAATAGTATAATAATTATCGGAGTTTCACCTGGCAAAATTATGACAAAAGTCACAATTTTACTCAAAAACATGTCACTATTCGACAAGAACAACAAAAATATGGCAAAAAAGTTGCAAGTTCACAAAAAAGCTTAACTTTTTGGCCAAATTTATGAAAAGAGTCCTATTACTTAAAAAAAGTCACATTTCTAGAAGAAAACTTAAAAATGTTGGCAATATTACAATAATAATCTCAGTTTCACCTGGCGGAATTATGACAAAAGTTATCATTTTACTCAAAAAATTTCACTATTTGACAAAAACAAAAAAATGGCAAAAAAGTCGCAAGTTTACAAGAAAAGTTTGAAATTTTGGCCAAAAATATGAAAAGAGTCGTAATTTTACTCAGCAGAAGTCACATTTCTATCAGAAAACTTTAAAATGTTGGCAATAGTATAATAATTATCAGAGTTTCACCTGGCAAAGTTATGACAAAAGTCACAATTTTACTCAAAAAATGTCACTCTTCGACGAGAACAACCAAAAAAGGGCAAAAAAGTCGCAAGTTTACAAAAAACTTAAAATTTTGGCCAAATTTATGAAAAGAGTCCTAATATTACTTTGAAAAAGTCACATTTCTAGAAGAAAACTTAAAAATGTTGGCAATATTACAATAATAATCTCAGTTTCACCTGGCAAAATTATGACAAAAGTCATCATTTTACTCAAAAAATTTCACTATTTGACAAGAACAAAAAATGGCAAAAAAGTTGCGGTTTTACAAGAAAAGCTTAAAATTTTGGCCAAAGTTATGAAAAAGACTTGTAATTTTCCTCGACAAACGTCACATTTCTAGAAGAAAACTTTAAAATGTTGGCAATATTATAATAATAATCTCAATTTCACCTGGCGGAATTATGACAAAAGTCATAATTTTACAAAAAAAATGTCAATATTTGACAAGAACAAAAAATGGCAAAAAAGTCGAAAGTTTACAAGAAAAGCTTGAATTTTTGGCCAAAAATATGAAAAGAGTCGTAATTTTACTCGACATAAGTCACATTTCTATAAGAAAACTTTAAAATGTTGGCAATGGTATAATAATTATCGGAGTTTCACCTGGCAAATTATGACAAAAGTCACAATTTTACTCAAAAACATGTCACTATTCGACAAGAACAACAAAAATATGGCAAAAAGTTGCTAGTTCACAAAAAAGCTTAACTTTTTGGCCAAATTTATGAAAAGAGTCCTAATATTACTTTGAAAAAGTCACATTTCTAGAAGAAAACTTAAAAATGTTGGCAATATTACAATCATAATCTCAGTTTCACCTGGCAAAATTATGACAAAAGTCATCATTTTACTCAAAAAATGTCAGTATTTGACAAGAACAAAAAATGGCAAAAAAGTCACGGTTTTACAAGAAAAGCTTAACATTTTGGCCAAAGTTATGAAAAAGACTTGTAATTTTCCTCAACAAACGTCACATTTCTAGAAGAAAACTTTAAAATGTTGGCAATATTATAATAATAATCTCAGTTTCACCTGGCAAAATTATGACAAAAATCATAATTTTACTAAAAAAATGTCACTATTTGACAAGAACAAAAAAATGGCAAAAAAGTTGCAAGTTTACAAGAAAAGCTTGAAATTTTGGCCAAAAATATGAAAAGAGTCGTAATTTTACTCAGCAGAAGTCACATTTCTATCAGAAAACTTTAAAATGTTGGCAATCGTATAATAATTATCAGAGTTTCACCTGGCAAAGTTATGACAAAAGTCACAATTTTACTCAAAAAATGTCAGTATTTGACAAGAACAAAAAATGGCAAAAAAGTCGCAGTTTTACAAGGAAAGCTTAAAATTTTGGCCGAAGTTATGAAAAATAGTCGTAATTTTACTCGACAAACATTACATTTCTATAAGGAAACTTTAAAATGTTGGCGTATTTGTAACAATAATCGGAGTTTCACTTGGCAAAATTATGACAAAACTCATAATTTTATTTGCAAATCCTTTTCAACCCATATTCAGTTGAATATGCTACACAGACAACATATTTGATGTTTAAACTGATAAACCTTTTTTTTTTTTGCAAATAATCATTAGCTTCAGAATTTGATGCCAGCAACATGGGACAAAGAAGTTGGGAAAGGTGGCAATAAAACTTGATTAAATTGAGGAATGCTCATCAAACACTTATATGGAACATCCCACAGGGGTGCAGACTAATTGGGAACAGGTGGGTGCCATGATTGGGCATAAAACCAGCTTCCCAAAAAATGCTCAGTCTTTCACAAGAAAGGATGGGGCGAGGGTTACCACTTTGTAAGCAAATTGTCGAAACGTTCTAGAACAACATTTCTCAACGAGCTATTGCAAGGAATTTAGGGATTTTACCATCTACGGTCCGTAAAATCATCAAAAAATTCAGAGAATCTGGAGAAATCACTGCACGTAAGCGATGATATTACCAACTTTTAATCCCTCAGGTGGTACTGCATCAAAAACCGACATCAGTGTGTAAAAGATATCACCACATGGGCTCAGGAACACTTCATAAGACCACTGTCAGTAACTACAGTTGGTCCCTACATCTGTAAGCGCAAGTTAAAACGCTACTATGCAAAGCCAAACCCATTTTTTCAACAACACCCACGGTTTTGCTGGGCTCGAGCTCATCTGAGATGGACTGATGCAAAGTGGAAAATTTTTTTGTGGTCTGACGAGTCCACATTTCAAATTTAATTTGTAAACAGAGGACGTGGTCTCCTCTGGAACAAAGAGGAAAATAACCATTTGGATTGTTCTGGGTGCAAAGTTCAAAAGCCAGCATCTGTGATGGTATGGGGCTGTATTAGTGCCCAAGGCATGGGTAACTTACACATCTGTGAAGGCACCATTAATGCTGAAAGGTCCATACATGTTTTGGAGCAAGATATGTTGTCATCCAAGCAACGTTTATCATGGACGCCCCTGCTTATTACAGCAAGACAATGCCAAGCCACGTGTTACAACAGCGTGGCTACGTAGTAAAAGAGTGCGGGTACTTTCCTGGCCCGCCTGCAGTCCAGACTTGTCTCCCATCGAAAATGTGTGGCGTATTATGAAGCGGAAAATACGACAGCGGAGACCCCGGACTGTTGAAGGACTAAAGCTCTACATAAAACAAGAATAGGAAATAATTA